>NC_057720.1:80300106-80323425 GCF_004010195.1 Chiloscyllium plagiosum | reverse complement strand
GTAAAGGGATGGCTGGAAAATGGGAAGCCTTCAGAAATGAGATAACAAGAATCCAGAGAAAGTATATTTGTGTCAGGGTGAAAGGGAAGGCTGGTAGGTATAGGGAATGCTGGATGACTAAAGAAATTGAGGGTTTGGTTAAGAAAAAGGAGGCATATATCAGGTATAGACCGGATAGATCGAGTGAATCCTTAGAAGAGTATAAAGAAAGTAGGAGTATACTTAAGAGGGAAATCAGGAGGGCAAAACGGGGACATGAGATAGCTTTGGCAAATACAATTAAGGAGAATCTAAAGGGTTTTTACAAATACATTAAGGACAAAAGGGTAACTAGGGAGAGAATAGGGCCCCTCAAAGATCAGCAAGGCGGCCTTTGTGTGGAGCCACAGAAAATGTGGGGAGATACTAAATGAATATTTTGCATCAGTACTTACTGTGCAAAAGGATATGGAAGATATAGACTGTAGGGAAATAGATGGTGACATCTCGCAAAATGTCCAGATTACAGAGGAGGAAGAGCTGGATGTCTTCAAATGCATAAAGGTGGATAAATCCCCAGGACCTGATCAGGTGTACCCGAGAACTCTGTGGGAAGCTAGAGAAGTGATTGCTGGGCCTCTTGCTGAGATATTTGTATCATCGATAGTCACAGGTGCAGTGCCGGTATACTGGAGGTTGCCAAACATGGTGCCACTGTTTAAGAAGGGTGGTAAAGACAAGCCAGGGAACTATAGACCGGTAAGCCTGACCTCAGTGGTGGGCAAGTTGTTGGAGGAAATCATGAGGGACAGGATGTACATGTATTTGGAAAGACAAGGACTGATTCGGGATAGTCAACATGGCTTTGTGCATGGGAAATAATGCCTCACAAATTTGATTGAGCTTTTTGTACCTTCTCCAGTAGGTACATCCACATACTGAATCAGAAAATTGTCTTGTACACACTTAAGAAATTCCTCTCCATCTAAACTTTAACAAAGAAGATTGATCTATATGAACTTCAGGAAGGCGTTCAACAAGGTTCCCCATGGGAGACTGATTAGCAAGGTTAGATCTCATGGAATACAGGGAGATCTAGCCATTTGGATACAGAACTGGCTCAAAGGTAGAAGACAGAGGGTGGTGGTGGAGGATTGTTTTTCAGACTGGAGGCTTGTGACCAGTGGAGTGCCACAAGGATCAGTGATGGACCCTCAACTTTTTGTCATTTACATAAATGATTTGGATGTGAGCATAAGAGGTACAGTTGGTAAGTTTGCTGATGACATCAAAATTGGAGGTGTAGTGGACAGCGAAGAGGGTTACCTAAGATTACACAGGATCTGGACCAGATGGGCCAATGGGCTGAGAAGTGGCAGGTGGAGTTTAATTCAGATAAATGCGAGGTGCTGCATTTTGGGAAAGCAAATCTTAGCAGGACTTATACACTTAATGGTAAGGTCCTAGGGAGTGTTGCTGAACAAAGAGACCTTGGAGTGCAGGTTCATAGATCCTTGAAAGTGGAGTCGCAGGTAGATAGGATAGTGAAGAAGGCGTTTGGTATGCTTTCCTTTATTGGTCAGAGCATTGAGTACAGGAGTTGGGAGGTCATGTTGCGGCTGTACAGGACATTGGTTAGGCCAGTGTTGGAATATTGCATGCAATTCTGGTCTCCTTCCTATCAGAAAGATGTTGTGAAACTTGAAAGGGTTCAGAAAAGATTTACAAGCATGTTGCCAGGGTTGGAGGATCTGAGCTACAGGGAGAGGCTGAACAGGCTGGGGCTGTTTTCCCTGGAGCGTCAGAGGCTGAGGGGTGACCTTATAGAGGTTTACAAAATTATGAGGGGCATGGATAGGATAAATAGACAAAGTTTTTTCCCTGGGGTCGGGGAGTCCAGAACTAGAGACATAGGTTTAAGGTGAGAGAGGAAAGATATAAAAGAGACCTAAGGGGCAACGTTTTCATGCAGAGGGTGGTACGTGTGTGGAATGAGCTGCCAGGGTTTGCAGGGATATGGGCTGGGTGCTGGCAGGTGGGACTAGATTGGGTTGGGATATCTGGTTGGCATGGACGGGTTGGACCGAAGGGTCTGTTTCCATGCTGTACATCTCTATGTACTCTATTGATGCAGTTCTATCAATTAACACTGAGCCTGGAGAGGAACACAACAAGCTCACATCCCTGCAGTGGGGAAATACAGCCTATCGCCCCATGCTTCCTTTCAATTTCGTGTTTCCCGTGATGTCACACTGTTCCCAAGAATGAGACCCGGTACCTCATGATCTGTGCCTTCTTGAGGTTAACTTTTAAGAGCATTAATTTGACTTTGTTTGATGCTGTCAAGCCCACAGAGAACCTTTTGTTGGTGGGTGCTGTCTATGTAGGGATCAGCTGCTCAATGGCAAGGATTTATTTTTGCTTTCTCTGCCAACTGTGCCATCCTAAATGGGGCTGTTTAAGTGACTGGATTATTGCTCTGGGCACCCTTATGGGTTGTGGTCAGTGGGTTAATCAGGGCAGGAGGCTGGAGGATAACTCTGTCCAGAAAGCAAGGTGGAGGGCCCCTGTCATCGCTGTTCTCCGTGTATTGACAGACATCTTCTCTCTGTCCACTCTCCATAATCTCTGCCTCTATTGTCCCAAATGTATATATCATTCATTCTGTTTTGCGTGGAAGGTATAGCTGTCATATTGTTAGTCTCAAGCTGATGTTTCAAATAGACTGCAGTGCAGGCTCTGTTTTATTTCCTGCCTGGTGCAGACCTCTGAGCACAGCCTGCAGGCTTTTGTTATTTCTTGGTCAGCTAGTCCACAGCATTTTCGTCTACATCCTGACCGCGTACTGTACCCCCTGTCTGGTTTGTCGCACTAACTGTATGAAACTGTCCCAAGTGTACCACATTCATTCACCTGTTTCCTCTCCTCCTGATCTGATGTTTTGACTCTCACTTTCTCCAGTCCCTGCTTCAATTCCTGGTGCTCCTTTCGTAGCTTCAGTTTCTCCCACTCTCTACCTCTCAGCTGTTCCATGCAGCTGGCTATCACTAGAGCCCTGTTGAGTTTTAAAGAGCGCATTTTCTGCACTGCCTCCTGGCATTTCTGTCCCATAGATCCCAGACCCAAAACTTGCTCACTGCAATGGTTGACCCACCTGGGCTATTTCTCATTTAGATACTTTTCTAGTTGCTCCTGGACATTGTGCCTTTTTCCCCTTTTGTTTCTTTGAAATGTTCTGCTCTCATTAACTTCCCACCTGATCTCACCCACCACCCTGAACGATCCATCTGTGAATGCAGGCTCTTTGCCATCCCCACATTCCAACTAGTTGGTTTATGGTGCAATCACTGATCAGAAACCTCCACCCTTTCCTTCACCAACTTGAATCCTGGCTGTCACATGGGGCAGCTGCCCTCTTAAATCAGGTTCAGGCTGGATGTCCCAGAGTACAAGCTGGGTGGGGTTCATCATCGGAAGTTATACAAACACTTCCGATGGAAGCCCACACAGGGGCATCAATATTGTCCATGCTTTGTGCACTTAAGCTAGTTTATATGTTAAATACACTTTACCCAAGCACTCTTGTCGGTGGTACAGCGAAAGGACACAGAATTCAGTTTGTGGCTCAACTCAATTTAATGAACAAAATGTTCCTTAACACTGTTAGCATTTCACAAAGTCCCACAATATTTGTCTCTATCTGTCAGGGAAGGATTAAGGTGGCTCTCTTCCTTGAAGGTGAGGTCACAAGTCAGGGGGGTTCTGGGTCTTCTTGGATTGCTGACAGTTTTCCACTAGGAGTCTTGTTGTGAGTCTTCACTGAGGGGGTAGCTTCCAATTGTGGGATTTTATACCCCTCGGCCCTGGACTTTCCTGAGTGTTCCATGGCCTTTGGCCAATGAGGTCAAAAGTGGGGTTCAAAGCATCCAATGAGGTCGTACCAACACCCTTCACTGTTGCCATGCCAGAGAGGTGTAAAGTTCACGTCCTCAGGCACAGGCTGGACGTTAAGGTGCCAGAAAGCCTGACCAATTCTTCTCTGATCCACAACCTTCAGGCTAGGTGTGACTGATTCCACTGAATCTTTGTGACCTCTTTGAGCTTGGTTTCCATTGTTCTTTGTAACTGGGAGCAGCTGGTTGCTGTTTTATTTAGTTCAGGTAAATTTCTGCCATGCCCTTTTTCTCCAGTAGTGGTCAATTCAGAATGTCCCATTTTGGCCCCAAAGTCACTTGACCAAGTGGTGCACTCTGTCTCCTAGAAGGCTTTTGGAAAAGCTCCACACAAAATTCTTGGTCAACTCAGAAACTGCTCAAAAGACAGAAAATCAAGCAGACATATTGGGATGTCATTGCGAAGGTAGACTCTAGCAAGTAGTACTCAATTGCTGATTCCATGAGAGAAAGGTCAAGCCTCCTCCAGGTCACACTATAAGAGCGTGTTGTCCTAATCATACTCACAAAGTATAATTATAATCAGTCCAGCAATGAACTTCACAGATACCTTTGCAGTAAAGAAATGAATCACTTTTGCAATGAACTTGTCTGTGAAACCAAAGATTTTGCCTGTCAAACAAATGAATAATGTGAAGTATCAATTTCAGCGTCTGTGTGATCCCAGCTGATCCCAAAACCTAGCAGACTGTATCAGAAAACATATCCCCATTGACCAATCAGCAGGCAGCATAGCGATTGTGCTCAAACAGTTCATGCTTGCAAGCTTCATAACCTACACTCAATGTGATTCTGCTATTGGACAACATTCACTGGGCAACATTTACCAGGTGCTGCAAATAGTTAAATCAAAAACCAACGTAAGATTATCAGTTTGGTTCACTCTGTAATGTGCTGAAAATGTGTTGCTGGAAAAGTGCAGCAGGTCAGGCATCATCCAAGGAGCAGGAGAATCGACATTTCGGGCATGAGCCCTTCTTCAGGAAACGTCGATTCTCCTGCTCCTTGGATGCTGCCTGACCTGCTGCGCTTTTCCAGCAACACATTATCAGCTCTGATCTCCAGCATCTGCAGTCCTCACTTTCACTCTGTAATGTATTTACCCACTTTATATTGCATATACAGAGAAACCTTGATTATCTGAAGGACACAGGCAAGGAGTATTTCGATTAGTTAATCAAATTCCGGATAATTGAATCCCGGATAACATTGTTCAGCCAAGCATCGGAACCTTCCGATCTTTCTGGATACTCCAATATTCGGATAATTGAATGCTGGATAATCGAGGATCCTCTGTATTAACATACAAAATCCTGTCTGATGCAGGCAAAAGACATTCGTAGATGCATTGCAGCTTTTAAATTGCAAAAGGGGCCTGTAACTTTCAGGATAAATATTGACCAGTGTACACCAGAGAAAAACTCTTTTGAACTGAATCAAAAACAGAAAGTCTGCATTAAGGTCAGCCCTTAAGATCTGTCGAAGCTGCAGAGATCTGAGGTCTCCAGGTCAGTAATGAGGCAGAGGATCCATCCAGGATTCTTATTGAGCAACTTAAAGCGATGCAATTGTCCTCAAAGCTATCTTCTCACTTGCCGATCACTGATCAAATGCCATAACAGCAAGAAAAGATGAGCATATCATGTCCCCACAACACTCCTGATTTTGTTTTTGCCTTGCTGCCTATCCTGTCACCCCCCACCCCTACCCTCTCCTACACCACTCCTGCAAACCCCATAAAATGCACCATTTTCAATGACCAGGTTTTGGTTTGGCAAGGTGTAATTTTCCGTGGGATGGAGTTCGGGTGAGAAAGATTGCCATTATAAATTTCTTTCCTTATTTTAGCCATAATAAATAGGGGCAACAAGAATTGATTTCTCCTCCTGGGCAACGTTTTCAGATAAAGTTGGCCTTTTTGATATGTAGAAGTTGAACTTTGCCCTTGACCATTAGAGTGAGTTCCAACACAAGATCTTTAAAAAAAAATGGAATGATTTGATATCTTGAAGAGAAACCTATGTGGAAAAGTGTGCTAATGACTGACCCTTTCTCTGTGGCAAATTAACATTCACAAGAGGGAAATATTCCCAGGTTAAAATGAAGGAACTAAATAAAATCAGTGTTAGAGACAGCTGAACAATGTTGGACATTGATGGAAAGATCCAAAAGGAAGAAAAGAATTGTACGTGATCAAGATCAATTGGACAACCAGGAAGTGCAGGCCATTCTGACATAATTCCAGCGCAAGACAGGTGATGGAAATATCTGTACCAATCCAAAGAGAGACAATTGCATTTTGCAGTGAAAGAGAGGATGAGCTTCCTGCAATAAACTTAACAATCAGTGCTAGGCAATTATTGAGTGACAGGTGTCACATGTTATCTCTGTTCTGGCTTCGTAAATTGTATTGCTGATCATTTCAATAACATGTGGAAGTTCAACTGACAGATAGTCACATAATCACTCAAGCCCTTCAAAGTTACTCCATTCAGACCTCAAGCAGGAGCCTGGTCTTCTGGATACCTGTCAATTTTATTCTCCTCCTGACCATCATACTGCATCACTGGGAACATTTCCTGTAAAACTGAAGTGGCAGTGTCAGAGTGTCAACTGAGGCAAGAGAAAGTGAGGACTGCAGATGCTGGAGATCAGAGTCAAAAGGTGTGGTGCTGGATAAAGCACAGCCAGTCAGACAGCACCCGAGGAGCAGGACAGTCAATGCTTTGAGCATAAGCTCTTCATCAGGAAGAGCTTATATTTGAAATGTTGACACTCCCGCTCCTCGGATGCTGGCTAACTGGCTATGCTTTTCCAGTGCCACATTTTTTGGCTGTCAACTAAAGCGAACAAATTGACTTAACATAGACAAACAATAAAATTCCGGCACTGAAAACAAAAACTGCTGGAAAACACAGCAGGTCAGGCAGCATCCATGGAGGGAAAGAAAGCTAACATTTCGAGTCTAAATGACTCTTTATCAGAGTTGACGTGAATTGTGGAGGATGCAGGATTTTTGCAATGGTGAAGGGCTGGAGTGCTGGGGGGAGAAAGAGTGGTGATCGTGCAGATTAAGTGATTGGAATGTGAGAATGGTAGAGCAATGGTGTGTCTAACTGCCAGATTGGGAAGAATAGACAGTCCTACTGGGGTGGGGACAGGGTAGAGAGGGCATGGTGACAGAGAATTTAACAGGTAAAGCTAAAAGAAAGGGAAGGAAAGGGAGAGGGTTCTCCACCTGAAGGTGTTGATCTCAATATTAAGTCTAGAAGACTGTAAAGTACTGAGTCCAAAGATGAGATGTTGTTCCTCCAGTTTGTGCTGTGATTCGGAATACTGTCGTGTGCTGAGGACAGACAATGTGGGCATGCCAGCAGGACACTGGGTTAAATGAACGACAATGGGAAGGTCAGGCTCAAGCTTGCACAGGCACCATGGGTGTACTGCAAAGCACTCACCCAGTCTCTGCTTGGTTTATCCAATGGAAAGTGAGCCACATTGGGTGCAGAGCTGAAAATGTGTTGCTGGAAAAGCGCAGCAGGTCAGGCAGCATCCAAGGAGCAGGAGAATTGACGTTTCGGGCATGAGCCCTTCTTCAGGAATCCTGACCTGCTGCGTTTTTCCAGCAACACATTTTCAGTTCTGATCTCCAGCATCTGCAGTCCTCGTTTTCTTCTCCACATTGGGTGCAGCAAATACAATAGACCAGAGGTGCAGGTGAAATGCTGCTTCACCTGGAAAGACTGTTTCGGCCTCTGGTTGGTGAGCAGGAAGGAGATGAAGGGGCAGGTGTCACACATTCTGCGGTTACATGGGAAGGTGCTTTGGGAACGGGTGGTGATGTTGGTGCTCAAGGAATGGACTCAGGGAGAACGGTCCTTGTGAAATGCAGAAAGGGGAGTGAGGGGAAGATCTGCTTAGTGGGGGAGTTTTGTTGGAATTGTCTGAAATGGCGAAGAATGATCTTTTGAATGTGGAGGCTAGTAGGATGAAAAATAAGGACAAAGGGAGCCTGATCACGCTGTTGTGAGTGATGGGCAGAAACACGGGTGACCAGTTGGATGCAGTTGATAAAATTCCAGTTACTCATTTTTGAATCTGGACAGTTCTTAATAAATTACTAGTTCTTGGGGGCATTTTATCAATTAATTAACAACTTCCCAGTGTAAAACATACCTTTGTCAAGAAATGATTTGGTTATGTAAATCCACATTCAAAATTTCAACTCAATGACAAGACTATGGAAAAGTGTTTACAGAAATTTTAGATAAAAAATAAATTTTGCAAACTATCTTGAATAGAATAGTCAAGGAAAGTTTCTTAACTCATGGATAATTCAAAGACTCCTGGGACTAACAGTCAGTGATCGTCCAAATGAGCTACCTGGGTTGTAGAACATAGAACGTAGAACAATACAGCACAGACAGGCCCTTCGGCCCTCGATGTTGCACCAACCTGTGAACTATTCTCAGCTCGTCCCCCTACACTAACCCATCATCATCCATGTGCTTATCTAAGGATTGTTTAATCTCTCTAATGTGGCTGAGTTGACTACATTAGCAGGTAGGCCATTCCACCCCTTGCCAAGTAAAGAACCTGCCTCTGCTGTCTGTCTTAAATCTATCACCCCTCAATTTGTAGTTATGCCCCCTCATACAAGCTGGCATCATCATCCTCGGAAAAAGACTTTCATTGTCTACCCTATCTAATCCTCTGATCATCTTGCATGTCTCTATCAAATCCCCTCTCAGCCTTCTTCTTTCCAATGAGAACAGACCCAAGTCTCTCAGCCTTTCCTCATAAGACATTCCCTCCAGACCAGGCAACATCCTGGTAAATCTCCTCTGCACCTTTTCCAATGCTTCCACATTCTCCCCAAAATATGACGACCAGAAATGTACACAATATTCCAAGTGCAGCCACACTAGCATTTTGTATAGTTGCAGCATGATATTGCGGCTCCGGAACTCAATCCTCTACGAATGAAACCTAACACACCGTATGCCTTCTTAACAGCACTATCAACCTGGGTGGCAATTTTCAGGGATCTATGCACATAGACTCCAAGATCCCTCTGCACATCCACACTACTAAGAATCTTTCCATTGACCCAGTACTCTGCCTTCCTGTTATTCTTCCCAAAGTGCATCACCTCACATTTAGCCGCATTAAACTCCATTTGCCATCTCTCAGCCCAATTCTGTAGTTTATCCAAGTCCCCCTGCAACCTGTAACATTCTTCCACACTGTCCACCACTCCACTGACTTTAGTGTCATCTACAAATTTACTAACCCATCCACCTATGCCTGCGTCTAAGTCATTTATAAAAATGACAAACAGCAGTGATCCCAAAATAGATCCTTGTGGCACACCACTAGTAACCGGACTCCGGGCTGAATATTTTCCATCAACCACCACTCGCTGCCTTCTTTCAGAAAGCCTGTTTCTAATCCAAATTACTAGATCATCCTCAATTCCATGCCTCTGCATTTTCTCCAACAGCCTACCACATGAAACCTTATCAAAGGCTTTGCTGAAGTCCATGTATACCACGTTAACTGCCCTACCTTCATCTACTTGCTTGGTCACCTTCTCAAAAAACTCAATGAGGTTTGTGAGACACGACCTGCCCTTTGACGAAACAATGTTGACTATCTGAAATCAAATTATTGCTTGCTAGGTGATTATAAATCTTATCTCTTATAATCCTTTCCAAAACCTTTCCTACAATAGAAGTAAGGCTCACTGGTCTATAATTATCTGGGTCTTCTCAATTGCCCTTCTTAAACAAGGGCACAACATTTGCAATCCTCCAGTACTCAGGTACTAAACCTGTAGACAATGACGACTCAAATATCAAAGCCAAAAGCTCTGTTATCTCCTCCTTAGCTTCCCAGAGAATCCTCTGATAAATCCCATCTGGCCCAGAGGACTTGTCTACTTTAACTCCTTCTAGAATTGATAACAGCTGTTCATAACTAACCTTAATCCTTTCTAGTCTAATATCTCGTACCTCATTCTTCTCCTCTACAATATTCTCCTTTTCCTGAGTGAAAACCGATGAGAAATGTTCGTTTAGCACTTCTCCGATCTCCACAGGGTCCACACTCAACTTCCCACTTCTTTCTTTGACTGGCCCCATTCCTACCCTAGTTGTCCTTTTATTCCTCACATACCTATAGAAAGCTTTAAGGTTCTCCTTTATTCTATTTGCTAAAGACTGCTCGTGTCCTCTCTTTGCTCTTCTTAACTCTCTAAATCCTTCCTAGCTAATCTGTAACTCTCCATCGCCTCATCTGAACCATCTTGCCTCATCAACACATAAGCTTCCTTCTTCTGCTTAACAAGAGATGCAATTTCTGCAGCAAACCACGGTTCCCTTACCTTATGACTTCCTCCCTGCCTGACAGGGACATACCTATCAAGGGCATGCAATATCTGTTCCTTAAATCAGCCCCACATTTCCATTGTCTGCATCCCCTGCATTTTGCTACCCTTTCCTATGCATCCTAATTCTTGCCTAATCGCATTATAATTGCCCTTGCCCCATCGATAAATCTTGACCTGTGGCATGTACCCATTCCTTTCCATCGCTAAACTAAACGTAACTGAATTATGGTCACTCTTTCCAAAGTGCTCACCTACAACTCAATCAAACACCTGGCCTGGTTCATTACCAAGCACCAGATCCAGTGTGGCCTGACAGTCCTCTTGACAGTCCTTCGACATACTGTGTCAGGAAACCCTCCTGTAAATATTGGACAAAAACTGATCCATCTGACATCTAGATAACACCTGGCCTGGTTCATTACCAAGCACCAGATCCAGTGTGGCCTCTCCTCTTGACAGTCCTTCGACATACTGTGTCAGGAAACCCTCCTGTAAATATTGGACAAAAACTGATCCATCTGACATCTAGATTTATAACATTTCCAGTCAATGCTGGGGAAGTTAAGGTCCCCCATAATGACCGCCCTGTTCCTTTCACTCCTGCCCAGAATAATTTTGCCAATCTTCTCTTCCACTTCCCTGGAACTCTGCGGAGACCTATAAAAAACTCCAAGCAGTGTGACCTCTCCTCTCCTGTTTCTAACCTCAGCCCAGACTACCTCAGTAGACGAGTCCTCAACAAAAGTTCTCTCAGCCATCGTTATACTATTCTTGACCAACAAGGCCACGCCTCCCCCTGTTTTACTGTCTTGCCTGTTCTTAATGAAAGATCTAAACCCTGGAACCTGCAACATCCATTCCTCACCCTGCTCTATCCATGTCTCTGAAATGGCCACAACATCGAAGTCCCAGGTACCTATCCATGCTGCAAGCTCACTTATTTTATTTTGGATGCTTCTGGTGTTGAAGTAGACACACTTCAAACGTTTGCTGTCTGCCAGCACATTCCTGTGACCCTGAAATCCTGTCCCTGTCCTCCCTACTCTCATCCTCCTGTGCACTGCAGCTACACCTCCGGTTCCCATTCCCCGGTTGAGCTAGTTTAAACCCACCCGAATAGCACCAACAAGTTTCCCACCCAGGATATTAGTACCCCTCTGGTTCAAATGAAGACAGTCCTGTTTGTACAGGTCCCACCTTCCCCAGAATAATCCCCAATTATCAAGTACCTGAAACCCTCCCTCCTGCACCATCCTTGCAGCCACGTGTTCAGCTGACATCGCTCCTTATTCCTTGCCTCGCTATCATGTGGCAAGGGTAACAAACCAGAGATAACAACGCTGTTTGTTCTAGCTCTCAGCTTCCATCCTAGCTCCCTGAAATCCTGCCTTACATCCCTATCCCTCTTTCTACCTCTGTCGGTGGTACCTACATGGACTATGACTTGAGTCTCTGGGACACTGGGACAACACTACTACTATAGGACAAGCCAAACAGAGAACAGCCAGGGAATTCCTAGAGGCATGACACTCATCCACAGATTCAATCAATAAGCACATCGACCTGGACCCAATATACCGGCCACTGCAGCGGACAGCTGGAACTGACAACCGGAAGCGGCAGAGACAAACCACTATAAATGCCGGAGGAAACATCATAGAAGTGCTTCACAGGAGGCTCCCAAGCACTGAGGATGTCACCTAGACAGGGGACGAAACATCTGCAACACAAATTCCCAGCTCGGTGAACAGAACCACAACGAGGACCCGAGCTACAAATCTTCTCCCAAACTTTGGATATCATATGATCATTTGGAAATAGAAAATTTCAACTTACTGGCAGCATCAGGAACTGTTGTGCATGTAGATGTTGCATCCCTATCGGCACATATTTCTGTCACACTCTGGTTAGCAGCAAAGAAAATCTCATGCCAATTATTTGAAAACTGTAACAGTTCTCTCTTGTGATCTATGCCCTTCATGAGGTGATGGGTTGTATTGACTACAACAAGCCTTTTTGCTTCAGTCTGGTGCCCTGAGGTTTTCACAGAATCCCAAAAATTATGAATAGATTATCTTGCTACAATAATGTGATAGCAACGAAGTTCATAATTTAACCTAAGAAGATACTTCAGAGTGTCCTGGTGCAGGGAAAGTGCATGGACAAGCGTAAAAGAACAGAAAAGCTGGCATTTGATCAAGAATCCAGGGATGAAGTGGCAGTGAGATGTGCTGCTATCAAAGCAGATGACCTTGTAAGCTGTCCCTCATTTGATTAACACTGTTGAGCAACTCACTCTTTTTGCTTACATATATAGGAGTGAGTGATTTGGTGTAGCTATCTTCTTTGGAGTACTTTGCAATCATTCTTTGGTATCACACACTACTGTGGATGTTTTGATGCTTGATCAGTGTTTTGTTGATGTCCTGTCGCTCTATTTGCTAATATCTGTTTTGCAACTCTTATACTTTGCTATGAAGGACATTTTAGTTCTAATGCATATCTGCATGAAACACAGCATTATTTACTAGACATGTTGCATATAAGAAAGTTCTTTTCTTAATAATTTCCACAAGTTGAAAGTTAATTTTTTTCTGTTCAGGTTGGACTCTCTATGTCTTTATGACTGTGGAAAGAGCCACTGAATTGACCTTTATGCTGATATCTTGGGAAATGCTCTGTCTGTGCCTCCAATGCAAACTCTAGTGTTCAGGTCTCCCAAATTGGGATCCAAAGTTAGCAAAACGAAGCACAAATGTGAAAATTAGGGGAAGTGGAGAGAGACATTCTCAAATGAAAAGTCCAGTATTCAGTTAATCCAACCTACCTGATCCAGTACCTAATCTGTGATGTGATGTACAAGTTAACTGGGCATAGGGCTACCATGTGAACACCAACAAATTGCTGTTATAAAACATCTTCAACATAGCAAAGCAAGGCAAAATGCTTCAGAGATTCTAACAAACAAAAATTGACACAAGTGACGAAATGAATTGTGAAGACATGTGGCCAAATGCTTTTGTTGTTTGTCCTCTGGATGTGAGTATTTCAGTAACCCAGCACTGATTGGTTTTTCTAAATACCTCGACAAGGTGGTGAAGAATGATCACAGTCCATGTTATGTAGGTACACCAACAGTGATGCCATGGAGGGAGTGCAAGGATTCTGACCCAGTGACAGTGAGGAACTGTGATGTTGTTCCAAGCCAGGATGGTTTGTGGCTCGGAGGGGAATTTGTGTTATGTTCCCGTGTATCTGTTATCCTTGTTCTCCTGGATGGTAAACCTGGATGGGTTTGGAAGGTGCTGTCAAATGAGCCTTTGTAAATTATTACAGTGTAGTAGTTGATGCTGCCATTTATATTGATGGTTGATTGTATGCAAATATTGTCTTGGATAACGCCACAGAAGTGAGATACACACCACAGAATTCCAAGCTTCTCAAAGCCAGATTATTTATATGTTTGCTCTATTTCAGTTTCTGGCCACTGGTAAGCACAGGATATTGATAAGGGGTGGGAGGGGAGATACCTAGTGATAGTAATACTGACGAATGTCAAGAAGCAATGGTAGATTTTGTCTTGTTGGTGATTCTTGGTGCATGGTACCTGGTTAGTGTGAATAACACAGTATTCAGGGATGTGTAGATTAGATTATTTACAGTGTGGAAACAGGCCCTTCGGCCCAACAAGTCCACACCGACCCGCCAAAGCATAACCCACCCAGACCCATTCTCCTACATTTACCCCTTCACTTAACACTATGGACAATTCAGCATGGCCAATTCACCTAACCTGCACATTTTTGGACTATGGGAGGAAACCGGAGCACCCGAAGGAAACCCACGCAGACACGGGGAGAATGTGCAAACTCCACAATTGCCTGAGGCGGGAATTGAACCCGGGTCTCTGGCGCTGTGAGGCAGCAGTGCTAACCACTGTGCCACCGTGCCGCCCACAAACAGCTCCACTGTAGGTTAGGTGTGGTTAGGTGCATTAGTCAGGGGTAAATATAGGGTGGGAGAATGAGTCTGAATGGATTACTGTTTGGAGGGTCAGTGTGGACTTGTTGGGCTGAAGGGCCTGTTTCCATACTGTAGGGATTCTGTGATTCTATGAATACTCTTCACAGATTAACCCAGGCCAACATGCTATCTAGTTTTTGCTGCATATGAACATTCTCTGATTCAGTGTCTGATGAGTTGTGAATAGTGCTGAATATTGTGCAACCACTTCTGACCTTAAGATGGAGGGAAAGTCATTGATGAAGCAAGTGAACTTGGTAGATTCACCTGACACTCCCCTGAAGAACTCCTGCAGATGCCCTGGACTGGAGATGACTGTGGTCCAAAAACTACAACCACCATTTCTTGTTTGAGAATGGCAATAACCAGTACTAGTCTGATCTTGGTGCCATCCCCGATGCCAATATTTTTACAAATCCAAGCCTCCAAGTTGGAGACAGCTACTGGTCCCTTTCAGCTCTGTCTACCTAATCATCGATTCTGACTCAAAATCTGTAGAACATAATAATACAGTAAGAAAGAGATAGCAAGACTGGCCAACAACGTCAACCTGAACACTTCTGTATGTCAGAGGTTAAAAATTGCACAACACCAGGTTATAGTCCAATAGGTTTATTTTGAAGTACTAGCACTAGGTATGAAGATGGAAAGGATTTTGTCGAGGGTGGAGAGGGAGTGATATCTGCAGGCTGGTGGGATTAGGAAAGGTTAGGAATGGTATATGATTGGGACAACATACCCAACATAACAGCTCCAGGCCCAGGACAACGGTAGCCAAGGGTAGGCCTTGTGGCCATAAATGAAGTAAGTGCCATTATAGGCCTGCAGATGGCTGGTCTGAGTACCTGACCAGGAGGTGGTGAATGTGGTGTTGTGTGGTCCTGTTGAGGACGTGTAACTTGAGTATGCCGCTATCGGCTGTGGATCAGCTTGCCGAGAGAGTGAGGAGGAGGGAGGCAATACAACTGCACCGCCAGCCTCCCAAGCAGATGGCTGGAGGCTCCTGAGGCTGACAGAGCCCGGGGGTGCCTCCTGTCTAGTGGTGTCAGTGACTAGTAGGGCAGGGGGCTCTTGAGAAAGATTGCAAGTGGGATACTACCAAGAATCTAAGGGGTACCCGGCAGATTTCCAGCGGGCTGGACAGTCGCCTGTGAGCATATGCAATCGTGGTGGCAGGGTTGGAGTGGTCAGTTCAGGGGACCTGTGCGAGTATGTGGTATGTGGGCATAAACCCAGCTATGAATGAGGTTGATCCTCTGAGCATAGAGACAGGTCATGTGTAGGAAAGTGTTGAGTTTTAACTCATGCCTGGTACGGTGCATGATGCCCAGTTGATGTGTGGTGTAAATGTGAGAGTCAGGGTGAAGGTGATTATGGCTGCAGCGAGCAGTTGGAGGTTCCTTCGGTTTGTGGAGCTGTCATCTGTTGCTCTTCCTGGTTTGTGTCCTTCGGGGGTGGGGCTCACTTGCAGCTGGTGGTATGTGTCCAATCCGGCTTTCCATTCAATTTCACCACTGTCCAAGTTGTCAATATCACCAGGAATGGTCCTTTCCACCTTGGACAGAGAGAATCTGTTTCCACTGATTAGTCATAACATAGTCCCCAGGCCGGAATGAGTGAAGTGGCTCGTGTTGGGGTGTGGGTAGTGCAACTCTGACCGGGTCATGCTTAATAGTGTTGCTCCTGCTTTGATCTTGCTCATAAGTTAGTAGAGCCTCTTGTGTCGATAGAAGAGCCATGTTTGTGGACTGTTTAGGGGGTCTGGTGGCAATGGGCATAGGTTGCCCCATAAGCACTTCAAAAAGGGTAAGTTCAGTTGAGCGGTTTACCTGTCCAAGTAATGCATACAGAGCTAGTGGTAGGGCATCGGACCAGTTCTGTCTCCTGGGTAATTTTGGTTAGTGTGTTTTTAAGAGCGCCATTCACCTGTTCCACCGTGCCTGATGACTGGGGTTGGTAGGGGATATGGAGCCTCCATGGTCTCCATAGCACCTCTCTAACTGCAGTGGTGAGTGTGACAGTGAAATGAGTCCTCCAGTCAGTGTCTATGTTCCCTGGGACACCAAATCTGGGGATGACATCCTGTAGGAGGCATTTCACTACAGTTCATGTATCATTTCTCTTCGCGGGGAACACTTCCACCCATTTGGAAAACATGTCTACAATGACAAGGATATATTTGTAGCCCTGTTTCTGGGGCATGTGGGTGAAGTCAACCTGGAGGTTGGTGAAGGGCCCATCAGTGGTCATATCTGGCAACATGCATTGTTCTGCAGGCAAATAAGACACTGTGACAGCAGGGCTTGGGCAGTGGCAGTGAACCGGTGCAAACCAGGATTGTCTGACAGCATGCCTCATTTGCCTGTGTGCCAATACAGTGGGCTGCTAGAGCTGGTGCATGTCGGTGGGCTTTTGGGCAGATGATGGATGTGCAGGTGGGGGCGGGTGGCGCATTTCATTTCTGGTGGACTCTGGGGTCACCTACTCACCTGCACCTCCCTCTGCAGAACTCTCTCCGAGCTCTGAAACTGTCCACACTATTGGGGTCTCGGGAGTCCCCATGACAGACCCACCCCCCCATCCTGTCAATTTCAATGTGGGACTTGCCACTGTCCCTGATGCTGCCATCACTTCAGCCTCCTGCCCAGTAGCCCTTCTGGGTCAGCAGACGCTGTGCAAGCTAAATGCCACCATCCACTGTTCCCCGCAGGGCCTCACATTTGAAATACTGGACATAGAACAAAGAACAAACAAACTTCACAGCCCAGGAACAGGCCCTTCGGCCCTCCAAGCCAAACCCGATACAAATCCACTGTCTAAACCTATTGCCCAATTCCTAAGCATCTGTATCCCTCTGCTCCCCACCTACTCATGATTCTGTCCAGATGCACCTGAAATGAATCTACCGTGTCTGCTTGTGCTACCTCCGCTGGCAACGCGTTTCAGGCACCTACCACCCTCTGTGTAAAGTACATGCCGCATATATCCCTCTTAAACTTTTCACCTTTCACCTTGAACATGTGACCTCTCGTTACTGAATGCCTCACCCTGGGAAAAAGCATATCTCTATCTACCCGGACTACACCCTTCATGATTTTGTAGACCTCAATCAGGTCCCTCCTCAATCTCCTTTTTTCTAATAAAAACAATTCTAACCTAATCAACCTCTCTTCATCGCTAGCACCTTCCATACCAGGCAATATCCTCGTAAACCATTTCTGCACTCTCTCCAAAGCGTCCAGATCCTTTAGGTAATGTGGCAACCAGAACTGTACACAGTATTCTAAACGCAGCCGAACCAAAGTCTTGTACAATTTAACATGACCTGCCAGCTCTTATACTCAATACCCCGTCAAATATAATTTACTCTATGCTGCGGGCATCTAATTTCCCCAGCCCTGACCATGCCGGACAACCGAGCTCTTGTTACGTCTGGTCGTGTCCAGACAGGCCTACCTGGGGTCTCCTTAACCCCTTCCTTTCCCTGCTACCAATTGCCCCAGCATCCCCCATTTTATCTTCCCTTCGCTGGGTACTACTGACAGGCCGCTTTGTCTGCCAGTTCCACTGTACAGCTTCTGGTCCGCAGGAACTGGTGTCACCCGATGCTACACTTGCAGACCCCCATCTCACCCTCACCTCCCTACTGGCACTCATTGGCCTATACTTTGTAAGACCGCAGCGGGTGGCTGCAGAAGTACACCTCAGCGCAGAGCAGGATGTGCTTTTCTGCAGCAGCCCAACGACAGTTCTGCATATCCCCACTGTCATCAAGAGCCCGGGGCTCCCTAAGGACTTGGCTGACATGAGAGCACGATTACGACAGAAACCCCTCCATTTCACGTCTTTCAATCACGCCACCCTTCCCCTGATGAATTTTGGCCAACTTGGGCAAGGTCAGCAGGATTTATCCAAATTAATCAGAGATCACAAACACACAGATCGGACTGAGAACTGACAAGGATTCATTTAACAAACAGCGATATCACAGAAGAGACATGACCCCACTGAAACTATCACTGACACGCTGTTCAGAAGGAAACAGCTTCTTCCCCGAACAGAGAATACAGTGGAGTTTTATACCCTTACAACAATGAAGTCTGAGTTATGAGACAATGGTGTGGATTGTACAACACAGAGAAATAATGTTCATTCATTGAAAATATTCAAGTGTCCGGTGTCTGACAATGAGCTTCTCCATTGACTCAGGCGATTCTGACCCTTGTTTGCCCTAAGTGTTAGTGGGTTTCATCCTGGTATCAATGTGTTCGTATTGTTGAGGGGCAAGTGAAGTACATTCGGTGCCTCCTTGTCTGGGTACCCTTTGTGAAGGCTTGACTCCTAGTCGGAGCAGCTATGCCCTAAGAACATCAGAGGTGCTGGGCTATTGTGGAGTGTGAGGCTCATTATCAGTTAATCTGAAGAAGTATATTCTCTTGGTCTGGGGCTGGATGAGTCATGTTCCAAGGTATGTGTGATGTCTGGATGGAGCGGATGTCTGGGGTAGCTGGTTTGACCAATTTGAGGCATTGTGGGTAGACTTAGTAGCTAAGTACAGACATTTTGTGTTGTGTGTTTTGTGGCCATGTCATGGGGAGGTCGGGACCCGTATTTTCTCCCACAGGTCTCTAATGGTATTCTCACTGGTTCCAGCAGGACCACTCCAAGCAGCAAGCACACAACAAAGCAGGGATCTCACAGGATCATCACTATTCCAGATGAAGGGCTTTTGCCCGAAACGTCGATTTTCCTGTTCATTGGATGCTGCCTGACCTGCTGTGCTTTTCCAGCACTACTCTAATCTTGACAGGGACCTCACAGGGTCAAACAACCAGGGAAACATTTCAAGGGTCAAAGAGTCTTTTGGAAAAATTGAATAAGCATCTAAGTAACAAGCTACAGTATCTTGGAAACTGGGCAAACCAAGCCAATCTGTCGGACATAATCTCTTTGAGCAGGGTTAGTGTTTAAATCATATTAGATTGTATTCACTTTACAATTATCCTCACATTTGTAATATTTCTTTTTACTCCAGCTTCCCTTTTACATTCAAGTTCATGGGATCAGTGTTATTTTGTTTTCAGGAGTTTAGCTTTCCTCAGTGAGTTGAGATGCTCCATCCAGTCAATTCTCAATTTCGTCCCTAAAGGGCTAACGTATTAAGGAAATCATGACTAGAGTGAAAAATTATATAACTTAAATCCCACTCTAGTTCATAAATCAAGCTCCCCAAGGCAGTAGTGTATGTATGTGCTTTTGACACCAAATGCCAACTAACAGGAACATAGGAATGTTAAGAATAGAATTCTGGATGAAAGTATTTGTACACAAAATATAAAAGTCACTTTGCCAACAAAGGAAATTCCTCTCTGTGAGGACACAGTATCCCCAATAAATGATGCTTGGGGTAGCAAAACATAAACTGTCAAATAGTTGGCAGAAGCTTTTATCAGAAAGTACAGTCAAATGTGTCTTGAAGTGTAGTTGACATTGAAAGCCTTCCACAAGGACTGTTTCCTTTGACAGTCCTTGGTTTGCGCCACTCTCCCCACCAACCCCCCAAACCCCCAGGTACCTTCCCCGGCAACCAGAAAAGATGCAAAACCTGCCAGTACACCACCCCACTAACCTCCCTCCAGGGCCCCAAACAGTCCTTCCAGGTGAGACAGAGGTTCACCTGCCTCTCTTCCAACCTAGCTGACTGCATCAGGTGTTCCTGATGGGGTCTTCTCTACATCAGGGAGACCAAACGTAAACTTAGGGAACGTTTCGCTGAGCATCTCAGCTCGGCCAGCAGGGGCCGACCGGACCTCCCAGTCAAAGTCCATTTTAATTCCCCTTCCCACTCCCTTTCCGACATAATCATCCTTGGCCTCCTCCATTGCCACAACGAACCACAGCGCAAATTGGAGGAATAACACCTCACCTTCTGCCTGTGCAGCCTACCCGGAGCACTCAACATTGAGTTCTCCAATTTCAAATAACTTTCCTTCCCATCCCCCGACTCCCTTCCCAGCCCCTCCCCCTCTCTTCCACCCCTCCCAGCCATAAACCGTATTCATTCCTCCCATTGATCAGCCAGGTCGTACCCTCTACCTGTCTTCACCAATCCCCACTTCACCACCTTGTCCCCGTCTTCCCCTTTATCTGCAGCTCCCCCCACACCCACCCCAAGTTCTGATGAAGGGTTACACCCGACATGTTGACTTCTGCACCTCCTCATGCTGCCTGTATTGCTGTGTTCTTCCAGCCTCCTGCCTGTCTACTTTGGATTCCAGCATTTGCAGTTTTTTTTGTCTCTAACCGTAGAAAGCCTCTCGACAAGGACAAACAGACACACTGTTCCACATGTATACGAAGGTGGCACTGATTTGCTGAAGGCCGAGTTGCACAACTTGACACATAGCCAAGTGAAGGGCTTTTGCCCGAAACGTCGATTTTACTGCTCCTCAGATGCTGCCTGAACTGCTGTGCTCTTCCAGCACCACTAATCCAGAATCTGGTTTCCAGCATCTGCAGTCATTGTTTTTACATAACCAATCACTTCATATTAATGAAAAGACAAAGATGTAATACTGCAATGAGTGGTTCAGTGCATTGAGACAATGAGATGCTAAAGAACATTATAGAGTGCTTGTGAACTATTGATTTCCCTCATATCTGTTACCTGCAAACTGGCAACACCGTCACTCCAAGTTAAACATTATCCAGCCCTTCAAGCAGTAATCTGTCTTTGAATCCTTATCATGTCCTGTTTAAACACCAGGGATTTTTCCGTACAATGTTGGATCCTCTTCAAAATAATGGATACTTCACATTTAAATTCACTTGTGCCTCTGTAAATGTTTTGAATAATACTGTACCTATAGTGCACCGCTGGGCCAGGTAATGTAACCATTAATTTGTTTTGTTACAAGAGGCCAGTTCTCAGCTCTTAAATTTCAAATATCTTTGCTGTGATCTCTATTTTTTTCCACCAACGAACAAATATTTTTAAAGTACTTTACTGCAGCTGGGTTTCTGTACTCTCTATTTGAAGTAATACATGATTATTTTTCCATGCTGACATACTGCAAAATGACAGATCTAGTTAATTATCCACATGAGGCCATTTGTCAGATGAACAGTGTCTCACCATATCTGGAATCTTTTATTCATCCTTGTGTAGGAGTTGAATAACCCAAGTTTTATTTGTTCATTAAAAGGGGAGATAATTCCAGTTCAAACTGGCTGGGATACTGGCAGATTTGAGTACAAATGATAGATTGAGAATAGGAATATATAATCAGATCTTTGTAGTGTCAGCCAAGGAGTGAGAAAGAGGGATTAATATTCTTGAGTTCAACATTTCTTACAATCAGTAACACACCTTTATTACCTACTATCTTGGCACACCATAATGTGGATCAGGGATTAAATACTGTAATTGCAAATTATTCTAAAAGCAGAAACACAAGGACAATTGAAATTATATTATTTTATGAGCAATGTCTTTGTGAACAGGATGCAGCTTGCACTAAAGTGTACTTTAATTCCTATTGCTCTGTGATATCGAAAATAACATAAAGCACAAATTTATGACATTAATATTGGCCTGTTCACTTAATGTCCATTCTTGTCTTAGACAAAGAGAGACCTTATTCTTGACTGAATCCAATTCAAGTTTGTTTCAGGCTGTTTTACTGTCGCCTTGACTGGAGACCAAATCATAGAATCATGAGATGTACAGCATGGAAACAAACCCTTCGGTCCAACTCTTCCAGATTTCCTAACCTAATCTAGTCCCATTTCCCAGCACTTGGCCCAAATCCCTCTGAACCTTTCCCATTCATATAGATGCCTTTTAAATGCTGCAATTGTACCAGCCTCCACCACTTTCTCTGGCAGCTCATTCCATACACATCACCCTCTGTGTGAAAAAGTTACCCCTTAAGTCCCTTTTATATCTTTCCCCTCTCACCCTAAACCTATGCTCTCGAGTTCTGGATTTCCCCACTCAGTCAAATTTCTCCTTCAATTGCTTCTCAGTGATCAGTTCTGGGAAGGGTTTGTCCAAGCATCAGATGAGAACAGAATGAGGCTCAGATGTGCTGTCTTAGTCAAATTTGCAGCTGTATTTGCATACACTCTAAAAGCTGCTCAATGGCTGTAATTTATGTGGAAGGACATAGTCAAATATATTTTCTTTCCTTGTGTGGCCTTTGTCTGAACTTGGCCTTTTGTTTCAGTTAAATTAATTTAAAATATTTGACCTTTGACAATGGGCGGCACGGTGGCACAGTGGTTAGCACTGCTGCCTCACAGCGCCAGAGATCCGGGTTCAATTCCCGCCTCAGGCGACTGACTGTGTGGAGTTTGCACGTTCTCCCCGTGTCTGCGTGGGTTTCCTCCGGGTGCTCCGGTTTCCTCCCACAGTCCAAAGAGGTGCAGCTCAGGTGAATTGGCCATGTTAAATTGCCCGTAGTGTTAGGTAAGGGGTAAATGGGGTATGGGTGGGTTGCGCTTCGGCGGGTCGGTGTGGACTTGTTGGGCTGAAGGGCCTGTTTCCACACTGTAATGTAATCTAATCTAATCTAATGTGTCACTGTGGATCTTCCTGAGCTGTCAATCAAATATCTCACAATCTTCCCTGGTATTGAACCTCTACCAGTCAGATCCTGTTATTCTGAAATGATTATGTGATTATGTCTTTATTATTTATATAAAAGTCTCTTCATTGGAGTAACAGGCCCCATTATTTCAAACTAACCTAGGAAGCACCAGTCATTGTAAATACTATGGATGCTCAAACTGTGAAGTAAAATAAAAAGAGGAAGTGGGGTATATACTGAACAAGGTAAAAACAATGGCTGCAGATGCTGGAAACCAGATTCTGGATTAGTGGTGCTGGAAGAGCACAGCAGTTCAGGCAACATCCGAGGAGCAGTAAAATCGACGTTTCAGGCAAAAGCCCTTCATCAGGAATACAGGCAG
>NC_057720.1:80249816-80299619 GCF_004010195.1 Chiloscyllium plagiosum | reverse complement strand
AGGGGGGCATGGACCTGACCAGGTAGTCACAGAGGGAACGGTCTTTGCGGAAGGCGGAAAGGCGTGGGGAGGGAAATATATCCCTGGTGGTGGGGTCTGTTTGGAGGTGGCGGAAATGTCGGCAGATGATTTGGCTTATGCGAAGGTTGGTAGGGTGGAAGGTGAGCACCAGGGGCGTTCTGTCCTTGTTACGGTTGGAGGGGTGAGGTCTGAGGGCATTCAAACATTAATATGTCTTTTTTGAGCCCAACCAAAACATGACAGCTGTTTTGTGTTTAACGTGTTGGTATTATATTGTGCACTGGTAATGTCCTCACCCCTACACTGAAAGACCTGGGTTCAAGTGCCACCTGTGACACAACTGTATAATAGCATCTCTGAACAGGTTGATTAGAAAAATAGGTTTAAAGAATGATATAAGTCAGTGCCTATGGCCATACTAGTCTGAAAATGTCTGACCTTGGAAGCTAAGAAAATTCAAGCTTGATTCGTCCTTGGATGGGAGACACCTGGGAATACCAGGTGCACTAGGCTTGAAACTAGATGCCTCTTGTGGCACAGTGATAGTGTCCATACCCTGCACTGGGAGGCCCTGGTTCAAGTCCCATCTGCTCCAGAGTTGTGTGATAATATCTCCAAACAGGTATGAGAAAACATAGGTTAGCAAAATAAATATATAAATCATTATGTGCTTTCTCGAACAGCTTAGGCCTGAAGAACCTAGTTACTCATAGCCATGAACAAATGAAACAGGAACAGGAGCAAGCCATTCAGCCCTTGAGCCCCTGAATCATTTTTTAAGACCATGGCTGATCTGATCATGGCTTCAATGCCCCTTCCCTCCCTGCTCCATATAATCCTTGAATCCCTCTGTAACTCAGTCCTGAATACATTCAATGATCCAAACTCTCCATTGATATAGAAAATTCGAAACGAGCATGAAATTTCCTGTTTTGAATGGGAGACCCTCAATTGTAAAATTTTCCTTGTTCTAGCCACCTTCATAAGAGTAGACATTCTCTCATTGTCCTGTCCCTCAGAATCTTTGATTTCGGTCTTCTAAACTTCAATGAGTAAATGCTCAACTTTCCTCCATAGACAATCCAATCAATCCAGAGTCAAACCTAGTGAACTTTCTTTGAAGCAAACAGGAAATGCTGGAGAAACTCAGTAGAATTGACACTTTGAGTTTGATGTGACTTATTCAAAACTGGTTCTGAAAGATTAACTCTATTTCTCTCTCCATGGCTGTTGCCAGACCCATTGAATTTCTCCATCATTTTCTGGACTAATTTCAGGTTTCCAGTATCTGCAGTATTTTGCTTTTATTTAAATGTCTTTGAACTATTTGCAATGAAAGTATATTCTTCCTTAAATAAGAAGGCCAAAGCTATACATTTCAGTACTGTAGCACTGGTCTCACCAATGCCTTGTACAATTACAACAAGACTTCTCCACTATTATAATTAATTCACCTTGCAATAAGGTTTGCAATTCTACATGACTTTCTAATTACTTGCTATAGCTGCACCTAATCTTTTGTGATTCATTTACAGGGTCACCCTCATCACTACAGTGTTCTCTAATCTCTCTCCAATTAAATGATCTGCTGTTTTCTATTCTTCCTGTCAAATTGGCTAACCTGACATTTTCCCACATTATATTCCATCAACTTTTTTTTTGCCCATCCACTTAATCCATTTGTATCTTTTTTGTATCAAACTCACAATCTGCATTGCCACCAATAATAAGGGAACCCCCATCCGAGTAGCCAAGAATGTCAAGTTTCACAGAAGGCATGTCTATTTAGGCTGATGCTCCCCACAGCGCTGGAAAGGAATCAGCACATTCAAGACGGGAGTTGAGAGAAATAAACGATCTGAACACAGCCCAGCACTGTGTGTAGTTTGTTAGTGAAATGGTATTCTTCACTGTGCTCCATCAGAGCAATTCACTGGGTGTCCTGTGGATGAGAATAACAAGAGGTCTGATTGACAGTAAAATAAATATCTAAATTATTATGACAGCAATTACTATTTTTAAACAAGAAACAACTGGATTTTATGGTAAGCATCTCCAATGCTGAGATATTGAACACTCACTCATCTTTTACCATGGTCCTATCTCCGTTTCCACACCAGCACTCATCTGTCACCTTGCCCCACAGTGAGGTGTCTCATGAACTATCTTTTATCCTGGTCTAGCTGCAAGCCACTCATGTCGAGTGACTAACCATGTGCTGATTTCAGCTCTACAAGTCGCCAAGGTATCTGCTTTGCTGGTTTCGCATTAAGTTGACAATAAAAATGGTACCTGGGAAATCATAAAAATAAATGGCTCCTTGCCCATTTCCATCTTTACCTACAAAGGTGTTTGTAGAGAGACCTAAGGGTTCAAGGACATAATTCTTTGAAGTTTGCACCACATGCAGACAGGGTAGTTAGGAAGGCACTCAGCACGCTTGCCTTCATTGCTCAGACCTCCTGGTATAGGAGTTGAGACGTCAAGTTGAGGCTGTACAGGACGTTGGTGAGGCCTCTTCTGGAGAACTGTATACAGTTCTGGTCGCCTTGTTATAGGAAGGATATTAAGCGAGAGAGGGTTCACAAAATATTTACCAGGATGTTGCCGGTAATGGAGGGTCTGACTTATAAGGAGAGGCTGGATAGGTTGGGACTGTTTCCATTGAAGCGTAGGAGGTTGACGGTTGAGCTTATAGAGACTTATAAAATCATGATAGGTATAGGTTAGGTGAATGGCAGCTGTCTTTTCCCTAAGGTAGGATTTCAAGACGAGGGGCACATTTTTAGGGGGAGAGGCGAAAAATTCAAGAAAGACATGAGGGGTGTTTTTTTTACATAGAGTGGTTCATACGTGAATGAAATTTCAGAAGAAGTGTTGGATGTGGGTACAGTTACGAAATTTAAAAGATATTTAGATAAGTTCTTGAATAAGAAATATTTCGAGGGATATGGGCCAAGTGCAGGCATGTGGGACTGTGTGGGGTTGAGTTTTGGAATATCATCAGCATGGACTGGTTGGACCTGTGAGATATTGTATTATGAGATACTATGTTATAAGCTATCTTTATTAACTCACTCACCAGCTCACTATATTCATTAATATTGGGTTCCCATTCATTCATTCATAACTCTTACTAACCCGTTATTTACTATAACATTGTTTCATTCATTCATAAAACCACAGTTCTGAAGTATCCAAATTTAAAAACAACCCTTTCAAACTTATCACTGCATTCCACATCTTATCAGCATACAGAACAATACCATCCCCGTCAAGTCTCCACAAAACATTATAATATTAATCAGCCCTTACCAACCATCTCCTGGACCTAAATAGATTAAGTACCTGTTAAGTATCTTTTAAATGTGCCATTATCCCTTTAATAAACTAACTGACAAAACAGCGCTTCCATGAAATTGCATGATTGAATGAAACTCATACCAGCAAATAGTAAATAAATCTCATTACACTGCTGAATATCCTTTATTCTTTTATTAGGATTTCTAAACTTAATTAGAGCATATAGGTCTCATGATCATTTGACTCTGGCATCTGTAAGAGAGAAGATTCTATTTTTGAATGAGCATGTGAAGAGACAGGTCTTGGATACTATACCAATGAACTGTACTTGATAACCTATTGTGTATAGATGTAAATGAAGGAGTGCTAAAGTACATAGTGACTGAAAATATCTGCTTAAAGATCAAGAATAACGAACCTCAGGGACAGATTCCACAGCATGAGATACTCCAGCCTGGATCTAATGTGCAGATAGCGGTATTGGCTTAAAGAACAAGATTTACTAATTTACTGACATTTACCAATTTAAAAGTCAAAACGGCTAACACCTCCTAATTATGAAAGCAGACTGGACAGACAGAAGTAGCAGCCAGCATTTAGCACGTTTTAACCTACCTCCTGCCTTCAGGACAGAAGCCCTTCAAACTTTTGTGTACTATAGACAAAAAATGTCTCACCATAGTAATGGAATTTTAATATTTGTAAGAACTGTGTATAAAGGGTCTCTTGTAAGAACTGTATTTCAGGATTCTATTGGCGCCTCGAACTTGTGCTGCGGTTGCTGAATAAAAGAGTCTATTTTTGCCACTCACTGATTCCAGTCGTTATTTGAACACGATCTCACAGACTGAAGGGTCTGTTTCCATGCTGTATGACTTGATGTCTCATTGACATAACTGAAGTAACTGTGATCAGCCAAAGGTGCTCACCAGACAATGCCACTTACCTCTCCCAGAACTATATCCCATAAGATATTTCTGGTCAACCTGTCCAGAGATTTTATTACATTCACCATAATGCACGCCAATGTCCAGCCTTTTTCTGATCTGTTCATGTGTTCAAGAAGAATCTGATTCATTGAATGCAATTAAAATTATGGACCCAAGATCCTCTCAGTACTGTACTGAAGACCCATGCAGGAGGTAACAATTGTGAGCAGTCAAGCTCTTCCAATACAAGTAAGACATTGGCAAATCTCTCACAATGTGAAAAGTTATATGTGTATACATTGGCTGTGCACAACACAAATCTTGCCTGCTAGTTACTGGTTTACCAGCTTCTTTCCAATCATTAGTACAGTGATGCAAAGTGTTGCTTTATCTTGTTCTTTAAGCCAACACCGCTATCTGCACATTAGATCCAGGCTGGAGTATCTCATGCTGTAGAATCTGTCCCTGAGGTTCCTTATTCTTTCTCTCTAAGCAAATATTTTTAGTCCCTATGTACTTTAACACACCTTCATTTATATCTATACACAATAGGTTATCAAGTACAGGTCAAAGGCATAGTATCCAAGACCTCACTCTTCACATGCTCATTCAAAAATAGTCATGATTTGGAGATGCCGGTGTTGGACTGGGGTGTACAAAGTTAAAAATCACACAACATGAGGTTATAGTCCAACAGGTTTAAGTGGAAGCACACTAGCTTTCGGAGCGCTGCTCCTTCATTTCCACAACCACCTGATGAAGGAGTAGCGCTCTGAAAGCTAGTGCTTCCAACTAAACCTATTGGACTATAACCTGGTGTTGTGTGATTTTTAACTTCATTCAAAAATAGAGTCTTCTCTCTTACAGATGCCAGAGTCATCTGATCATGATTACGCTACATTCCCAGGTCTCCCCTATTACATCTACATTATTCCTATAATATCATTCAATTTACTTAGATCTTTGGCTTACTTTCTCTTTTGCTTTTTCCCTTTTTACATTACTTTACTCTTTAAAAGCCTTTCTCAGTGTCTTCGGCAGGGTGAGAGCAGGTCCGGCCACCGACATAGACATCAGTAGCAGTGAGACACATGGGGGAGGACAGAGTCAGCCCAGGTCTGAGGAGAAAGAGCCTAGTGTGGCAGAGAGTGAGCCCAGTGAGGGAGAGAGTGAGCCTAGTGCAGGGGAGAGTGAGCCCAGTGCGGGGGAGAGTGAACCCATGCAGAGGGGAAAGTGAGCCCAGTGTGAAGGGGAGAGTGAGTCAAGTGAGGGGAAGGTGTGAGTCCAGTGTGGATGAGAGTGAGACCTAAGGCCACATCAGTGAGATAGGCTAACTGGCAAAAAATGGTGCCTGAGGATCAGCAACTTCATTATTGGCAGGGTCTGGTGCTGACTGTAGCGAGACAATGACAGGAGGCCACCTGGCCAACATGGCCATGGCAATAGTCTCCAACATTGGTGTGCCTGGCGTAGGCAGTGGCAAAGGTGAATGGGCCCAGCAGCGAATGAAGGTGCCTAGGGATAGTGACTACGACATTAGTTGGGTCTGGTGAGGCAGTGGTGGTTCTGAGCTGGCTCAGATCTCGAACATAGATGGACTACTCTTTAAGTTATACCTTTGAATTTTCTCTCATTCTTAAACTAGCACCAGATTATGTCATCAAATGACTGTTCTTCACTGTATTTTATTACATTTCACTGTAAAATACATGTGACAATAAATTATACATGCATTCATACATTGCCTTTGTAATCATTAACACCATTATAGTATTATTATCATTCTTGCACCCAACCTCCCACCCCATCATTCCACCAACCCCAAAATCCCAACTCGCAAATTCTGAATCTCATATGCCGGGATGACCTGGAATTATGAATGGGCATCCTAATCAGTTTGGAAACTTTGATGCTGAAATAAATGATGGAATTCAAATAGCAATGTGTTTATCATTGTCATAACACAAGATCAACTATATTGATGCCTTCTTGCAGAAACACTGCAGAGGATTGAGAATTTTGTGATTTGCAGTTCACCAATGACCTCTATTAAACTCAAATCAAGAGTATAACAAAATACTCACTACTCATCTCAATGGATGCAACTGTTAGCACACAGCTGTCTTCAACAGAGAATTCGCTGTAAATTAATTCAATATGGATCCTTCCAGCACTGGCAAATTGTAAAATTTTGGCCTAGTTGTGACTACATGTATTTTATATAGTGCAGGATATAGTGTGACAACTCACCAGTCCCACAAACATTGTGATTGAAGTCAAGACCAGTAGAAACTTAAGAGTCTTGTCGTTTCTTAATTCTTTACCTGGCCATTTACCATCCTGATTTGTGAGTAATCAACAGCAAATAAAACTATATGGTGCCTTCAGGTAAAACATTACAGCCGCAATATCAAAGAAAGATTAATCTCATGTTCTCTTTTGATGGGAGCATCGCTGGCCTTGGCAACTTTGCTCTTGAGAAAATGAAATGGTGATGTAGTGGTAATGATACTGGATTAGTAATCTGAAGGCTTGAACAAATGCTCCAGAGACTGAAGTTCAAATCTCGTCGTAACAGGTTTCGAAGTTGGTATTCCACTAATTGATCAAGTTAGAACTTAAAATCTAACCTGAGTGCTTTCACCAAGAAACTACAGGATTGAAGTTAAAACCAGTCTGATTCACTTTTTGCCATTAGAGAAAGAAATCTACCATCTTTACTTGATCTGACCTGTCAGACAAGACCAAACCACTCAACATATGTCAAATATATAGCCAAGACCCTAACTTTTCCTTACTCTAAAGGCAATGTTTTGGATGTGAACATTGGAGATATGGTTGGTAAGTTTGCAGATGACACTAAAATTGGAGGTGTAGTGGATAGTGAAGAAGGTTACCTCAGAGTACAATAGAACCGTGATCAGTTGGCCAACGGGCTGACAAATGGCAGATGGAGTTTAATTTAGGTAATTGTGAGGTGATACATTTTGGAAAGGCAAATCAGGGCAGGACTTGTACACTTCATGGTAAGGTACTGAGGAGTGTTGCTGAACAAAGAGACATTGGAGTGCATGTCCATAGTTCCTTGAAAGTGGAGTCACTTTCAAGGGTTGTAAAGAAGGCGTTTGGTATGCTTTCCTTTTTTTGGTCAGAGCATTCAGTATAGGAGTTGGAGGGTCATATTGCAGCTGTACAGGACATTGGCTAGGCCACTTTTGCAATATTGTGTGCAATTCTGGTCTCCCTGCTATAGGAAGGATGTCGTGAAACCTGAAAGGGTTCAAAAAACATTTACAAAGATATTGCCAGGGTTGGAGGGTTTGGGCTAAAGGGAGAGGCTGAATAGGTTGGGACTATTTTTCCTGGAGCATTGGAGGCTGAGGGGTGACTTTATAGAGGTTTATAAAATCATGAGGGACATGAACAGGATAAAGAGACAAGGTTTTTTCCCTGGGTGGGGGAGTCCAGAACTAAAGGTTTAAGATGAGAGGGGAAATATTTAAAAGGGACCTCAGGAGCAATGTTTTCATGCAGATGGAGGTGTTTATAGGGATTGAGCTGCCAGAGGAAGTGGTGGAGGCTGGTACAATTACAACATTTAAGAGGCATCTAGATGGGTATATGAATAAGAACGGTTTGGAGGGTTATGGGACCAATTGATGGCAAACGGGATTAGATTTATTTAGGATATTGATTGGCATGGATGAGTTGAACCAAAGAATCCGTTTCGGTGCAATATATCTCGATGAGTCTAAGACTCTGACTGCCCGGTGTTGCATTGTAGATGCAATTCGATTAGTCAAACTATCAGGCTTGAAGCAAAATTCACTTTATTCATACACTATGGTTAAAATACAAACAAAGGAAAGGATTGGAACAACTTAACTATTGGAAAATTTAATACAATGATAGATTATTTCACTACTAAACTGCAATGCTTCCAATATAGTAACACATCCTTGACAAAGGCAAAATCAGTGAAATGGATTATCTCACATGCAAGTCCAGCAGCAGGAGGAGAAATCAAGATTTTAGCTGTAGCAAAGAGAGAGAGAGAGAGATGTGGCAGCTTCACAACCCCAACAGGTACTAAAAGTTAAAAACTAATATCTGTGGGATCTTGACCCCACCTGTTCAGGCTGCTTTTATTGTTCCAACTTATGAAGAAAGCCCCAGGGCCTCACAAGCTGTTCACTTTATTGCCTTCGGAGCAAACTGCTCAGCAGTTCTGTCTCAACCTCTCTTCACAAAAAAGCCAGCACACATTACCCCTCGTCAAGCCATAGTATCGTCACAGGACCCACAGCAATGTGGTTTCCTCTTAACAGCTCTCTGAACTGCCCTAGCAAGCTATGCAATTATATCAAACCACATCAGAAAGGTTATTCACACACTCAAACTAAGAGCAAGAGTGGGCACTAGTCAAAGTTGAATTACATGAGGAAACACTAAGTCTAGTCAGTAAAAGGGGAATAAGGTAATGCATCCAAGAAGTTTGGGAAAGCAAGGCAGTGTTTAGGAACTAGGCAGGGTCTAATGAGTGTCTGTTATTCAAATTATTGAGATATTTTGGCTTATTTAGATTAGATTCCCTATTTTGTGGAAACAGGTCCTTTGGCCCCACAAGTCCACACCAACCTTCCGAAGAGTAACCCACCCAGGCCCATTTCCTTCTGACTACTGCACTGAACACTATTGGCAATTCAGCATGGCCAATTCACCTGACCTGCACACCTTTGGACTGTGGGAGGAAACCGGAGCACCCAGAGGAAACCCACGCAGTGTGGTGAAAGGGTTAAAATTGTGTCCCAATACATGTGTGAATCTAACCGAAAATGGAAGGTGTCGCTTAGTCCCGTGTGAATCTTATTACACACCTTCCCGTGTGAATCTTCTTATCTGTATGTGACCAGAATGGAATGTGTTTTTCAGCCTTGCTCTGCTGTTCACATGAATGTTTAGATCTCGAAAAGAGTATATCAGCTGGAAAAGTCTCCAGTTCGGGAGAGTCTGCTCCGGGGTTGCGGTTAACCGCCGAGCGTGGGTTGTTGGCAACCGCTCTACGAGAACTGACGGCTCCCAGTTCCGGTAACACGTAGACTGAGTATAAACCAGACCCGTTGTAAGTACGAGACCTGGTTGTGGCGACGCTGAGGGGAATAAAACACTTATATTCTAGCAGACTCGCCTCTTGGCTGTTTGTTCTGTGTCAGACTACTTTCCTGCGAGCCTGGTCCTTGACCTTGAGAATTTTTTAAAACACGCAGACACGGGGAGAATGTGCAAACCCCACACAGACAGTCGCCCGAGGCTGGAATTGAACCTGGGCCCCTGGAGCTGTGAGGCAGCAGTACTAACCACTGAGACACCGTGCCGCCCCTTTCCAGGGTAATTTTTGATAAAGTGCTTTACAAAATAAAGGATACAGTTGAAAAGGGAAGTAACAAGCAAGAATTCCTGGGGTTAACTGAGTACAATATGTGAATAGTTTATTGAAAGTAGTGAAGTTATTGGTAAGACCTATGGAATGCTGGTCTTTATAAGTTGAGATATTGAGGACAAAAACAAAATGTTCATGGGATTGGACAAAAGAAGCATGGGATTATGAAAGGCAAATTATGCTTAACAAATCCAGCAGTAGTTTTTTTTAAAGATATAACTAGTAGAGTAAAAAAGAGTGAACCAGTGGATGTGGTGTATCTTGGATTTCCAGGAGGCTTTTGATAAGATCCCTCATAAGAGGTTAGTGGGCAAAGTTTAAGCACAAGGGATTTGGGGTAATATACAGGCATAGATTGAGTATTGTTTGGCAGACAGTAATCAGAAAATGAGAATAAATGCCTGTATGGCATGCATTGACTAGTTGGGTATGAGCGCTTGGACCAGTGCATGAGCCCTCGCTACTCATAACATAGGTAAATGACCTGGATGAAGAAATTGAATGCAATCAGACATCTGTGATAATGCTGTTAGTATTACCATTCTATCCCCTGCTCTTTGCAGCTTTAAGCTCTCCATAAAGATGAAGAAGCAGAGAAGCACTGATCCTTTCTGGAAATGATGAGAAAGTGCCCTACATCTACACAACAACTTGTCAACCATCCCTGGGAAATAAGCAAAGCGTTTAATGATAAAACCATTGGGAACAATTAAAGCCATAAACTGAAAACTAAAGCTCACAACTACTTTATATGCCAATAACTCTGGAGTTTTAATGAAAACAGAATTTCATGCTTCAATTTTTAACTCTTCAAATTGTATTTGTAGCACTGGAATTCTAGGTATATTTAGGTAGGTGAACCCCTCAAAAGACATCCCTTCAGCACTGCATGTGACCCTGAGCTGATCTAAATGGTACGAGCTCAGCGCTGAAAGGGATTATCCCACGATTCAAAATCTACACAAAATTATGCTGGACACTGTTATGGCCAGCTCAGTTCACTTAATTGTTTGAGGGATCTTGCAAACAAGCTCCACCAACTGACTCAAACCACAGTGACTTTAAACTGTAGGAGCAAACCAATTGCTTCCAATATCAATGTTTTCTTGTTTTTAGGCAACATCTAGCATTGCAGCCTCACTGTCATGCATAAAAGCTGACACTCTAACCCTCGCGGACGTTCATTTTGCTAAGAATATAAATTCCCTTACGCACAAAACATTTTTTCCAGCTGGTAATTACATCAGAACAAATAATTTCTTCAGAGGTTTGGCCAAATGCAAACAATGGGTTTTGGAATCAATCAAGGTTTACTTCAGAATCAATTTCCCCCAGAGCAATGTGTCTGGTTTATATATTTCAGCACCGCGGACAGCTCTCAGATTTCATTCCAATTTCACTCAGGTCTCAAGCAGCTCTAGTTCCCCATTCATCCCACACTATTACAGCCCTAGTAATCTGGACACAGTGAGAGTCAATCATAACCTTACCCTAATCCTGATCAAAACCATGTTCCCGTCATCTTCCAAATTTAATAACTTCCTGTCCCTTATTCCCTCAAATAAATGTCAGGATTTTCAAATGAATCTGTTCCATGCAACAAGGCTTGGGTTGGCTTCACGTCTGCTCCTTGCTGAAATGGTCAACATGAATCACTAGTTGAAGCGCTGGAGCTTCTGCCATTTTGAGATATTGTTTTGGGATTCTTGGCCAGGAAGAAGCACACATATACCCATATTGGTGGTGGTACCAGGGCCTCCACAACAGCAGTGCTGGGCTCCATGGCTAGCAATTGTTCAGGAGCTTACCACTGGAGTTTAGTTGCCTTGTGTTTGAGTGTTGGTGAAGGAGTGAGATAATCCTTCTGTTCCCTCTCCCAAACCCACACACCCCTCCCCTGCATTGCAAGTAGACCCAAACAATGCACCGATGTTCTGCATCATTAACCTGGCTGCAAAATATGTTTGCAAAGCTCATGGAGAAAGAATAAAGGTAACTCATGCAGAAATTTCTTAATTTCTTATCACTTTAAAATCTCATCTGCTGAGGGTAAGGTTATAGGACTGACCAGACGCATTATTTGTCATTTCATGTCAGTCTTATCCATCCCCATTTCCCTGCAATAGGGGTTAACAAACTTTCTTTTTAAAAAAAAAGATATAGTTTGAATTGTAATTTTATTTTCTCTTGCATTAATGTGATAGGACAGAATCAATTCTCTGGTCGTTTAATTTCTTTTTTTTAATTGTATTATCATAGAAGGACTATTATTCTGAAATTTTTATTTCTTTGCTTTTCTAATTTATTGATGCGATTTTCTACTTTTGAAGATTTGTGATGTGGACTTCTTAATTTCTTCATTTTTCTATTTTGTTCCCTAAGAATTTGTACTCAAGAATTTGTATCTAATATGGTGCCATAAGTGGCAACTTGTAAAATTTTCACTATGCACATGTGACAATAAAGTTAATTCAATTGCAGTGATTATCATGTGTAAGGATTTGGTTGATAATAGAAAATGCCAAAGAACAATCCAGATTATGAATAATTAACTTGAGGAAAGTCAACTGCAATGGGGTAGGAATGGAGCTGGGTTGAATAAGTTAGAATCAAACTTGGATGAGAAAAACTGTATCTGAACAATGGGCTCCCTTCCAAGAAGCGATGACTTTGGCACAATCAAAGATATTGCCTTAAAAGGAAGAGGTAGTGCAATAAACTCTAGAGCTCCCTGAATTGTGAAAAGGTAAGTCTGTCTACAGTAAATGTTACAGGGATAATTGAATGAAGAATGGGGCTCATGATAGTTCATCTACAGGAGAAGTGAAAAAAAACACATATGAAAAGCAAAGAGGAAGTATGAAAAGAGACTGGCAGCTAACATGAAGAGAATTCTAAAGTCCTGTGTAGCCATGTTAATAGTAAAATGGGGATGAAAGGAGAAAAGCAATTGATAATTGTCCAAAAGAGAAATTATAGACACAGGCAGCGGAGCAAGCAGGTGGGGGAGGAGGGTGCAGTAGCTGAGATATTAATGACTTTACACCTGTCTTAACCAAGGAAGACGATGCTACACAGGCCACAGTGAAAGAGGATGTAATACGAAGGATTTAAAATCAGTAGTCAGGAGGTATTGGATAGGCTGTTTATGTTCAAAATTGACGTGCATCTAAGGACACCAAAGGAAGCAAAAGTGGAAATTTTAGAGGCAGTGGCCACAAGATTTCAGTCAGGGATAATGCTAGATCACCCGAGAATTGTAAATTTAACACTGACTTCAAAAAAGGTATTAAAGTAAACCTGTGAACTTCAGGCAAGTCAGTTTAACTTACTGATGGGGGAGTCTTTAAAATCCACAATTCAGGTTAGAAGCACAATTGTGGATTAACTACAGAAAACCAGCATGTATATGTAATGGGACAATCCTGTTTAACTACGTTTTTGGAATTTTTGAAGAGGTAACAGAGGACATGGATGAAGGTTATGATGATGTAGTACATTGACTTCCAAAATAAGGACCATGGGGAGGGAATGTAAAATATCAAGTGGTATTCTAAACAGGGTGCAGGAGCAGAGGCGTACAAGTTATTAAAGGGTGGCAAGGCCAGTTGAGAGAGCAGTTAATAAAAATGACAGCGTCTTAGGTTTTATTATTGGGGTCATAGAATGCAAGAACCAGGAGGTTATGTGAACTTGTCTGAGGCACTAGTGCAGCCTCAGTTGAAGAGCTATATCAGGTTCTGGGCCCTGCACTTTTCAGAAAAGGCACTGGAAAGAGTGCAGAAAAGGTTACAAAAATCATTCTGGGGTAAGGAACTTCAGCTACAAAAATAGAGTAGAAATATCTTCCTTGCAGAAGAGAAGACTGAGTCAATATTTGATTCATGTATTCAAAACCATGAAGGGTCTGGGCAGTGTAGATAAAATGAGAAACTGGTCCTGCTCAAGAAAGAATTGGGAATGAGAGGGCACAGAATTAAAGTCATTGACAGAAGTAGCAAAGACGGCATGACAAAAGTATTATAACACAGCAAGTGGTTAAGAACTTAAACACAATGCTTGAGACTGTGGCGGAGAAAGGCTCAATCTGGACAGTTGAAATGGAATTAGACATTGATCTGGGAAGGAAGTGTGTGCACATTTAGGGGAAGATGGTGGATGTTTGTAACTCAGTCAATTGTTTATTTGGAGACAGTGAGGTCTGCAGATGCTAGAGATCGGAGTTGAGAGTGTGTTGCTGGAAAAGCACAGCAGGTCAGGCAGCATCCAAGGAGCAGAAAATCAATGTTTTGGACCAGAGCCCTTCATCAGGAATGAGGCTGGGAGAGCATTACTTGGAGAACCAGTGCAGTCATGATGAGCCTATGACCTACTTCTGCAATGTAACAACTTTGTGATGCTGGGATGACTAGGTTGTGGTTCATTAGAGAAATGCTGAAAAGCAAATTTTCTGTAGAGAATATCTGCTGAGATAATTAAAAAGACATTTTCCATTAGAAACACTGAAGGTGTTTCCATAAATTTCTGCTTTTAGATGCCTGAGTATTTTGTTCATCCTGAGTAATTTGCTTTCTGTAAATTTCATTCCTGTTGTGCCAACAAGATTACCGATGCTCTTTGTAATTTCTTATGATTGATATTGGATTTTAGAACTGATTTCAGTCTGGAATAGGAAAAGTAAAGGTAAAAGTATATTACAATTTTAAATGCATCCAGTTCATTTTCTTTCAAGGTGTGTCTGTGTGCACTCGTGCATGTTTGTGTGTGTGTGTGTGTATATATGAGTGTTTTTGTGTGTATATGTGTGGTTCACCTTGCTTTAACCTTCCAAAAATATATCAGATGAAAATGAGTCATTGCTGGGAATTAATCTTGTTTAATTTTCTTCAATTATTTCATCATCTTATATGATGATCAAGACATATTTCATTTTTAAGATTGAGATATGAAGCATTGCTTCTTTCTAAAACATTTACACTTTAGATGATGAAAACTCAAGAGTTAATTTAGTTGGATCTCTGCCTTATCTTTTCAGTGCCTATGTCACATGCTTTTTGGGCTTCTCAATATTCAGTTACCAAACAACAAAATAGCTAAATTAAATATTATTTTAGTTATTATATTTAATAGTTGCATAAATTGTATATATAGCAAGAATTTAGTGCAACTATAATGTCCTTTTACCTTCCAGATTCTCAGCTTCCTGACCTGATGACCTCAATGTAATTTCGCATTATTATCCTTCTGGTTTGATTCCTACCCAACAAGAACTCTCAAGTTTTGGGACCTGTACATGAACTAAAAACATCCAAATGCATAATCAGAATTCCAACAGCTGATTTTAACCCACACTCTTTGGAGAGAGAAAAGGTTACGCACTTGTATCCAGACCAATGGGAAATGCAAACTTTCTCCATGCAATTGGTTGGCTCCAGCACTTTCTATAAAAACGAGTTGGAACTTAGGCAAAGCTAACAGTAGGAAGCAGGAAGAAGTTGATCAGTCATTAGAACAAACCAAAGTGAGACATTTCTAGTTGGAATAGTTGGCATTCTGGAATAAATAGCACAAAGGCTAGATTGAAGTAAGCAAAGATCAAAAAGTAAATAATAGAACAAATCAAGAAATATATATATATTTTATAGCAGTCACCAAAGGATGGACATCTATCGTGTAAAACAAATATTTTAGCACTGATTTGAAATTAGCAATTTATTTTTGTGCGTTAAAATTTTAAGGCATGAATTTTAAACAAGGCAGCAGTGTATCTGATGATTAATTTACATTCTAGGATTCTAAAAAATAAACAAATTGCACCTAGTCACTTCTGTTGCTTAAGAGAATATCTAATGTTCCCAATTTTAAATAAAAGCAGAAATGCCCTGCACCTGAAGGTTTATTGTGGAGGCTATATCTTGTGGTATTAAACTAACGAATTCTTAATTCTTAACTAAGTGTCTAAAGGAATTCTTGTGGTATTTAATTACAAGGGACAAATGAGCAATATGACATCATAGTCTCCACTTGGGGTGATGGTGCTATACTGGTAATAGCAATAGATTAGCAATCCTACAGATTTATACTATTAAGAGTATAGTTTCAAATCCCACCATAACAGCTGGAGAAATTTAAATTCAACGGTCTATAACAGGCTATGATTAGTTAGTAGGCATGAACTAATTTCCTATTCCACTCCTCCACTAGTCATTACAAAGTTTGAACTTAAAAAAAGGAGATATTCTCATAATAGAGTATATAATTCAACATTAGAAAGATATCGACCAGATTCCTCAGGAAAAAAACTAAATAATTTGTTTATTGCCAACAAAGCACAGATTGTTAAAAAAGTGTTTAAATTGTCCAAATGTATACAGCTACATTTTGTCAAAAAATAACACCCACCCACAAATTCCATGTCTTGGAAAAATTATTTTTAAAACTGTTACCTTGAAATACTTCATCCAAGTAACAGTTAAATTCAGAGAAAGGAAAATGACAAATTCTCCTCAATGCTATTCTGTAAACTTTCTACACACGATATTGGGATTTCTTCTTCAGTTATAGCCATCTGAAGTCTTTATGTTAGATACAGTTGTGCAGATTTAAATCATCCATCATAATCCCTCCGCTTGCAGTGATGAGGTATTCAGATGGTTTGCAACTTGATGAGACGGGTTTCTGAGAAAAAAAGACAGCAGGAGGACAAAGGCTACTGCACCACACAAATTATCTCTGGCAGAATACAGGACCTCTGCTCACTCACAGATCGGGTCATGTGATGCAACTCTGAAAGCTTTGCAGACTTGGTGTCTCTATCCAGGCAGCTTGATCATTGCAGATGTAACATTGGTGCTGTTGTAGTCAATGTCTTCTGCTTTGTAAATTTTTTGTTTCAATAAGGTTCATAATATATCTGCATGTCAATGGTAGTGTACATGAATATTTTGAATGACACATCTTCAAAACAAAAGTTAATTTTAATGATGGCGAAAATGGTGACTATTATTAATTGGTGTAAAAATTCACCTGATTCACGAATGTCCTTTGGGGAAGGATACCTACTGTTCTTAGCTCACCTGACCTATACATCACTCCAGATCCACAGTATTCCATTTATCTTTTAACTGCCCTCTTGCAAGAAATTTAGTTCAAAGGTAATGACGAATGGGAAAGAAATGCTGGCCTTGCAGGTGAGACCCGTGTTCTGTGAAACAATAAAGAGACAAGAAGCTCCTTATTTGCCTGGTTGGGTGCAGATCCAACAACACTCAGGAAACTCAGTACCATGCAGGAAGAGGTAGCCCAATCCTCCTGCTTACATCTACCGCCCAACTCACTTCAATGTCCTGACTTATACAATACAGCTGGCATAAGCATGCACCTTTTCTTCCTCACTTGACATAGTTTTACATTTGCCTTTTAAATTTCCACATACGCACAAATTTGTAGATTCCCTACGGTGTGGAAACAGGCCCTTCGGCCCAACCAGTTCCACACCAACGCTCCGAAGAGTAACCCACCCAGACCCATTTCCCTCTGACTAATGTGCCTAACACTGTGGACAATTTAGAATGGCCAATTCACCTGACTGCAATCTTTTTGGATTTGGAAGGAAGCCGGAGCACCCGGAGTAAACCCACGCAGACACGGAGAGAACGTGCAAACTCCAACAGACAGTCGCCCAAGGCTGGAATTGAACCCCGGGTCCCTGGTGCTGTGAGGCAGCAGTGCTAACCACTGAGCCACTGTGCCGCCCCAAACCTGATAAGCAATTTCACATTTATAAACAGCAACTCTGTGTGTAGTAGAGAGGATTGAGCAGAGCAGGGCTCTCTACATTTGGTGAGACACTTGGCAGGAGTGACTTGCAATGAGGGCAAGAGGCAAGGTTAGCTAAGGTATCTGCTCACTGGGCAGCACTGGTTCTGCACCAGAGGATTTGAGTGTAAGCTTGCATGGGCAGGTGTACAGCAGAACACTGATGAGTGTGTACAATAAAATGCTTGATGCATCGACAAGTGTGCTAGCAAACCTAAGGTCAATGTCAAGGAGGACAAAGGACTCTAACACTAACTTGGCACAGGGTTTTGCTGAGAAACTGGAGCCCATCCTTTTCAGCTTCTCCGTTTGCATTGTGGCCAAGTGGACAATGTGATGGTCAGTGGCAGAATAGAAGGTGAGGAGTGGGACTGTTAGTGAATGTGGAGCTGATTTATGGATACTGGCATCACACTCATAGAATTATAGAGTCATAGAGTCATACAGAACTGAAACAGACCCTTTCGTCCAATTCATCCATGCCGACCAGATATCCTAATCTGACCTAGTTCCATATGCCAGCGTTTGGCCCAGATCCCTCTAAACCCTTCCTATTCATGTATCCATTAGCTGCCTTTTGCAATAGTACTTGCATCCATTAGATCTCTGACAGTTTGTTCCATACACGCACCACCCTCTGCATGAAAAGGTTACCCCTCAGGTCCCTTGTAAATTCTGCACCTCTCACCATAAACCTTTTCCATTCACCCTATCCATGCCCCTCATGATTTTGTAAACCTCTATAAGGTCTCCCCTCAGCCTCCGACACTCCAGGGAAAAATGAGTAAGCCCATCAGCCTCTCCCTATACCTCTAACTCTCCAATCCCAGCAAAATCCTTCTAAATATTTTCTGCACCCTCTCAAGGTTTACGGCATCTTTCTTATAGAAGGGTGACTAGAATTGTATACAATATTCTAAAAATGCCTAACCAATGTCTTGTGCAGCTGCAACATGACGTCCCAACTCAAATACTCAATGCACTGACCAATGAAGAACAGCATGCCAGATGCCTTCTTCACCATCCTGTCTGCCTGCAACTATATAAGTCCTTACCTGGTTTGCCTTACAAAATGCAACGCCTCACATTTATCTAAATGTGGCTCAGTGGTTAGCACTGCTGCCTCACAATGCCAGGGACCTGGGTTTAGTTCCCACCTCAGGTGACTGACTGTGTGGAGTTTGCACATTCTCCGCCTGTCTGTGTGGTTTTGCTCTGGATGCTCTGGTTTCCTCCCACAATCCAAAGATGTGCAGGTTGGGTGAATTGGTCAAGCTAAATTGCCCATAGTGCTAGGTGCATTAGTCAGGGTAAATGTACGGTAGGGGAATGGGTCTGGTTGAATTACTCTTTGGGGCGTCAGTGTGGATGTGTTAGGCCAAAGGGCCTCTTTCCATGCTGTAGGGAATCTAATCTAATCTAATTGAAACTGAATTTCATCTGCCACTCCTTGACCCCATGACCTATCTGATCAAGATCTCATTATACTCTGAGATATTCTTCTTCATAGTCCACTGCACCACTTATTTTGGTGTCATCTGCAAATTTACTAAACATGCCTCTTATACACATATCCATATACTTTATATAAATGATGACAAGGAGTGGACCCAACCCTTGCAGCACACTGCTGGTCACAGGCCTCCAATCCAAAAAATAATCCTCTACCATTTCTTCCTGTCTCCTACCTTCAAGCTAATTTTGTATCCAGCTGGTTAGCTGCCCCTAGTTACCTTAGTAACTAGACTACTACATGGAACCTTGTTGAATGTTCAGAGGAGTTATTCCTAAATAGCCCAGCCAGAAAGGAGTTGGGTAGGAAAATAAAACAAAGAACTGCATATGCTGGAAATCTGAAACAAAATCAGAAATTGCTTGAGAATATCGGCAGGTCTGGCAGCATCTGTGGAGAGAAAGCAAAGTTAACGTTGTGGGTCCAGTGACACTTCTTCAGAGCAGGGCGCGAAACGTTAACTCTGCTTTCTCTCCACAGATTCAGCCGGACCTGCTGATGTTCTCAAGCAATCTCTGTTTTTGGTGAGATGTTGTATAGATTGTTTCCTCACATCAACCATTGTCCTCATTCTCCTGCTTCACAGCTACACACTATATCGCTAGCAGCAAAGACTGTTGCCTCATCGTGATGAGATTGTGGCATGAATGCAGTGTGGTCATCCTTAATTTTGTCACGTGCTTTGCCTCGTACTCTAGGCCTCTTCTATGCAATAGAGGCAGTAGAAGCATTCAGATCATAAGAGATAGGAATATAAGGTCATTCAGCCCATCAAGCCTAGTCATCCGTTCATAGGATCATGGCTAATTCAACACTCCTCACACCCACTTTCCTGCTCTTTCCCCACAACCCTTGATTCTCCAACTGATCAAGAATGATAATTGTCTCAACACCCATGGGTAGTCTATTTCATCAAATTGTGCTTGCCTGTCATTGTGTGAATGTTATTGTCCACCAGGGTAATCATTTCTGCCATCAGTGAATACTGGAATATTGTGTGCAATTCGGGTCGCCCACCTATCGGAAGGGTGGTGTAGAATTTGAAAGGTTTGGAGGGTTTGAGCTACAGGGAGAGGCTGACTAGGCTGGGGCTGTTTTCCCTGGAGCGTTGGAGGCTGAGGGGTGACCTCATAGAGGTTTATAAAATCATGAGAGACATGCATAGGATAAATAGACAAAGTATTTTCCCTGGGGTGGGGGAGTCCAGAACTAAAGGGCATAGGTTTATGGCTTGAGAGGAAAGATTTAAAAGGGACCTAAGGGGCAACTTTTTCACGCAGAAGGTGGTGCGTGTATGGAATGAGCTGCCAGAAGAAATGGCAGAGGCTGGTACAATTGCAACATTTAGAAGGTATCTGGATGGGTAGATGAATAGGAAGGGTTTAGAGAGACATGGGCCACGTGCTGGCAAATGGGACGAGATAAGGTTAGGATATCTGGTCGGTGTGGACAAGTTGGACAGAAGGGTCTGTTTCTGTGCTGTACATCTCTATGATTCTATGTTGTTCAACAGCCATTTATTGGATTGTCAAAATGACTCAAATATAGCTACCAACATGGATGACTGCAGAATGAAAGCAAGATGACTTTCTTCTGGATATTTGACATGAAAATTGCACGAAATTCCATCTACATCAAATTGCCACCAGCCGAACAGTGATGATCTGGAAACCATTTTGCTTCCAAAGCATAGTAGCTACAATGTGGTCTGTATGTATTTAATGGGACCTTGAGCCATTGGAGTACTTCCAATCGTAGCAGGGCCGTGTGCTCTATCCATCTACTACTCTTGAGCAAGTCAGAAAAGATAGAGCTAGCTCTCTTTGGATATAGAGATTCAGTGAGCTCCTGTATGCTAGACTTGCCAAATGTGCCAAAAGTTGTCTATTCCAGCCTAGAAGAAGCCTGAGGCTAGAAGATTCAATGCCATGGACACCTTCACAACCACTCAGAACAGATTTCCTGTCCTGCTCTGAGTTTGAAAATGTGGTTGCTGTTCGTGGAAGATTTCAGTGAGAGTGTCCTTACTGCAGACCAGCCTCTCACAGTTGGTAGGAAAATGACTGCCCGAACACCCTGAACAGAGATGACCTTTGACTTAGAGCTCGGCTCTCTCCTCCTCCTCTTCTTTCTCTCTTTCTCTTTTTTGATCGTTTGCCCTGATCACGGTGGCTCAGTGGTTAGCACTGTTGCCTCACAGCACCAGGGTCCCAAGTTTGATTCCAGCCTCAGGCAACTGTCTGTGTGGAGTTTGCACATTCTCCCCGTGTCTGCGTGGGTTTCCTCCGGGTGCTCCGGTTTCCTCCCACAGTCCAAAGATGTGCAAGTCAGGTGAATTGGCCATGCTAAATTGCCCATAGTCTTAGGTGCATTAGTCAGAGGGGAAATGGGTCTGGGTGGGTTACTCTTCGGAGGGTCGGTGTGGACTGGTTGGACCGAAGGGCCTGTTTCCACATTGTAGGGAATCTAACCTAATCTGTAAGTCCTCTGTTTATTGCCCAAGTTCTCCTGTATTCTAAGAGGATTGCCCACCAGTGCACACATATCTGGAAGCAACACCCAGCCTCCAACCTCCTGGACTCAAACTTTGCGACCTCTGACTTTGCACCTCAGAACTCCCAGCCTCTCAACTCACAATTTCTGACCTCGTGGCCTCAGAACTCTTGGCCTCAGAACTCACAGCCTCAGCATAAGGCCCGGCGCGGTGGCCTTCCAGCCCAGTAAGGTGGTTTCCTGCCCTGGCGTGGCAGTCTGCCTGCCCAGCATAGAGCCCTCTAAGCCTGGCATGGTGATCTCCCAACGGCCCGAAGTGGTGACCTTCAGGTGGAATGTAGCAGTTTTGTGGCCTGGGAATGGCTTGGCATGGAACTCCAGTCTCGAGGTGATACCAGTGCGAGCTCACGGCCTCGTGAAACCTGAGGTGAAGTCATACGTGGTCTGCAGACAAGGCCTAGTGCAGACGGAAGGCTGGGTGTCAGCATGGACTGGGCCAGAAGAGCATTTTCTTCCTCCATTTTATAATTTATTCCTAAAATCTGCAATTTCCTAAAATCTGCATTTTCGGTTCTCTATTTTTCGAAGAACTGTAACTGAAAAAGCTGTAGCTAGGGACATTTGCACCTAAGGTGGCACGGTGAGCAGTAACTGGTATACTTTTCACTGTACTCATTTGAGTACATGTGACAATAAAGCTAATTCTAATTCTAATTCTAATTCTAAATGCTTTGTTCAGGAGTCCTGAGATCAGAAAAAAAAAATTCTAGCACCAACCGCATTGCGTTCTGTAGAATTTTGCAACCAAAATCAACTATAGAAAGCAACAAACATCAACAGAACCCCAAATAGAAAAGAAAAATCAAGCAGAACTAACCTGGAACTAACTGATGATTCCTATTAATGTGCTGAGAAAAGGTATCCTTCCTGCTGATGAGCATGCTTGCAAGTTTAAGAGGTGTCAGCTCGAACGCTGAGCAGTAAAATGACATCAATGTTGTCATATCAGTGTGACACATTGATGGATTATCAATTGGCAGATACTGCCAGCATCTTTCTCATAGTTAGGTTATATGTGTTGACACCCCTGTCAACTTAGCACCCCAACTGATCCACCAGAAAAGTGTTCTCAGAAACCAAATCTAAAGGTGTTGTAGTGCCCAAATTCCATGCATAAATGATTCCAAATCCTTGCCAAGATTCTTTATTTCTAAAGATAGAATCGCCGTTTGCATTTTGAGTGTTTTAATAGCCTGACATGCCACTTTCAAAGTGCCGTAACTTTAAATGTATCCAATCTGTGTGTGAATATGCTCATGTTTGAGACTGAATCTGTGAAGTCGCATTAGTTTGGGCTAAGTGTTTTAGCATAACTAACTAACGTTGTTTGGACTCCCAGAAAGCTGACTGCTGAATTATTTGATTGGAACACATACTGTAAATATAGGAAAAGATATAGGTTGGAATCTTAAAAGGATGCAATTGATGAGGACTATGATGAATTGAGTGGCAAAATCATATAAGAAGTCCAAAGAGGCCTATCTCAATGTCAGAAATATATTACTGCAGTTCTTGTGTAGTTACCAAGTGATGAGGTGAGATTATTTCAAGGACATGGCATATTACCTCACTAATGCCACAACTGACCTAATTAAAATTCAGCTATCCAACTTATGAAATATGCCATATAAGACAGAATTCTCAACATGGAAGTCAAACCAGTATGTGGTAACTTCAGCTTGCTGTTGGCTACAAGGAGTCTTCCAATTCTTGGGGAAGCAGGACATATCCATAACTACCTACATGCACCCCACATCCAATATTTACCATCCTCTCACAACCATTCCAGCACCACTCCAATCCACTGAGGATGGCTGTTTAGGAACTTGTTTAGGAAGTTGCAGGGCGCAACAGCAACTAACGTCTAAAAGCTGCTGTAAGGACACTTTGTGCTCAGAGATACACGCCCAGCTCACAGATGGGACAAGGCTGGATCTCAGGACTGGTCACTCGTTCTCTTTACGCTCGCTGAGACAGAGAGAGAGAGAAAGAGAGAGAGAAAGAGGAGGGCAAATATTAACAGAAGACGAAAGACAGTCACATAGCTGTGAATGTTTGTGTACATGGGAAGGTGTGTGAGTAGTGAGTAGACAGCACAGAGGACACACAGGATGAGTGGGGTCAGGGGTTGGATTGGGGTAGTTGAGAGCAAGTGAGGGAAGATGATTCAATAAGCACTGAGCGTGGCAGAGCAGGAGCCTTGGTGGGAGATGGATATGATAGCAGAGAAAGAGTGAGCGAGTGTGATGTATGAGAGAGAAGATGGATGGAGAAGGTCTTTGATGTGCAGGTTGTAAGTTTGCTTGCTCTGCTGGAAGGTTTGTTTTCAGACTTTTCATCACCATGCTAGGTAACAAATCAATGTGTTTATTGATGGAATCCTGGTTTGAATGCCAGGCCTCTAGGAATTCCTGTGTGTGTCTCTGTTTCACGTGTCCAAGGATGGATGTGTTGTCGCAGTCGAAGTGGTGTCCTTCTTCATCTGTGTGTAAGGATACCAGTGATAGTCTTTTGGTGGCTAATTGGTGTTCATGTAGCTTGGTGGCTAGTTTTCTCCCTGTCTGTCTGATGTAGTGTTTGTTACAGTCCTTACAGAGTATTTTGCAAATGACATTCATTTTGCTGGTTGTTGGTATAAGGTCCTTTCGGTTCATCAGTAGTTGTTTAAGTGTGTTGGCAGGTTTGTGGGCTGCCATGATGCCAAGAGGTCGGAGTAGTCTGGTTGTCATCTCCGAGATGTCTTTGATGTATGGCAATGTGGCTAGAGTTTCTGGGGATGTTGTGTCTACTTGTTTGGGTCTGATGTTTAAGAATCGGCAGACTGTGTTTATCGGGTACCCGTTGTTCTTGAATACATTGTATATGCATTTTTCTTCAGCCACTCGTAGTTCCTGGGTGCTGCAGTGTATTGTGGCCCATTTAAATTCAAGGACAAACCACCACTCAACACCCCACAAGCCAGAAGAATATCAGAACAGAACGGCCACAAAACGCTGAGATAAATGATTAACGATGACCACAACCGACTCCATAAATACAATCGGGAAATTTTGCACCAAGGAATTTTGCATACCAATGCAATAAACCATGAATGGACATGCACACTAGAATGAATCATTAGCATCAAACAATAGCAGACCAAGATAAAGAAAAAACTATCCCTACAAGAAAACTTGACAAGCTCACACAAAAGAACAACACAGACAATTCAGAAGCTTAGATTAAGAATCTATTGAACTAACCACTAACAGACATGGAAAAAGCCATCCTAGTAAGAGGGACACGGACAAAAAGGACTCCTTAACAGCATTAGAATCAACCCTGAAAGGCAATGGACTCACATTAGAAACCCAGCAGACTATCAGATAGACAGTTGCACCAACACTAAGCAGGAAGAAGGAAGGGAACACCCTCAACACACAGGAAAGGAAAGCCATAGAAGGACTCAGAAAACACAGAAACATTGTAAACCTACCTGCAGACAAAGGGCGCATGACCGTCATCCTAAACAGAACACAGTACATTAAAAAGGTGAACTCACTGCTCGCAAATACCAACATTTACAAACAGGTGGTGATAGACCTGACTCCACAGCTAGAAAAAAGTGTCACAGCCACATTGAAGAAACTTCATAAAGCAGGTGAAATTAACAAGACAGATCTCCAAAAACTGAAACCAGATGGATCCAACACACTGGCTTCTATGGACTACATAAAGTACACAAACCAGGGGGCCCCCTCAGACCCATAGTCTCACTCCTTGGCACACTGACATACAGACTAGCTAAGGAACTCCACTGAAAACTGAAATATCTGGAGAAGACTCATGCCACTCCAACCACTCCACCCAAGAATTCCTGAACGTCATCAAAGACAACAAAATAGAAGAGGATGAAATAATGGTCTCTTTCGACATAACAGCCCTGTCCACATCAATTAACATCAGCCTGGCTAAACAAACACTAACCTCACTATTGGATGAACGAAGGACAAAAACACCAGACGGCACCAACTCCATCAGCAAGGACAGTACACCTCAAGCTAGTATACTTGTGCCTCACTACCCACTTCACCTTCAATGGTAAGACATAAAAACAGATGACTGGAACACCCATGGGATCACCTATAGCAGGATTCTTAGCAGAAGCAGTAATGCAGAGACTCAAACAAACAGCCCTTCCCTCAATCCAACCCAAACTTTGGGTCCGGTATGTGGATGACACCATTGTCACCACAAAATGGACCAAATTATAGAAAACCTACAACCTCATCACCAACACCCTTGCTGACATAAATTTCACAAAAGGCGATGAGAACAACAACAGACTCCCCTTCCTAGATGTCACAGTGGAACGAACAGTCAATGAGGAACTGCAGATCAGCGTCTACAGGAAAGCAACAAACACAGACCAAATAGTTAACAATATACGCAATCATCCTGATACCCACAAATGGAGCTGCATCAGGACACTAGTTAAATGGGCCACAACACACTGCAGCACTCAGGAACTATGAGCGGCAGAAGAAAAATACCTATATAGCGTATTCAAGAACAACGGGGACCTGATCAACACAGACAAATGCCGAGTCTTAAACAACAAACCCAAATAGGTAGACACAACACGCCCAGAAACCCTAGCCACACTACCAAACATCAAAGACATCTCAGAGATGACAACCAGTCTACTCTGATTCCTTGGCATCATGGTAGCCCACAAACTACCAACACACTGAAACAGTTACTGTGAACCTAAAGGACTCTATACCAAAAACCAGCAAGACAAATGTCATTCACAAAATACCCTGCAAGGACTGCAACAAACACTATATCAGACAGACAGGATGAAAACTAGGCACCAGGATACACGAGCACCAACTAGCCACCAAAAGACATAGCCCACTCTCTTTTGTATCATTACATACAGATGAAGAAGGACACCATTTTGATTGAGACAACACATCCATCCGAGGACAGACTAAATAGAAACATGCACGGGAATTCCTGAAGGCCTGGCATTCAGACCAGAACTCCAGCAATAAATGCATTGATTTTGACCCCATTTACCAACCTCTGAGAAAAAAAAAACGGAAATGAAATCACCCACTTTAAGACACCAAGACACATAAATAGAAGGTGGGCCATACCACCAGTGCTTCACCAGAAGCTCATTGATGATGTTACCTAGTATGGTAACAAAACATCTGAAAACAAACATTCCAGCTCAGCACACAAACTTACAACCTGAAACTCAACCTGAGCTACAAATCTTCCCAAAAACTGCAAGGTCATTCACCTTCCTGCATTGCTATGCATTTCTTCCAGATAGCAAGCTCAGACCAGGCTGGCATGATCTGGGGTTGTGGACTCCACTACCAGTCCTGGGAGGAGTAGAAGTCCTGCATCAGCATCACCCCATCCATCTCCAACTACCTGCCAACAAAGCAGGGCACCAAGGTTTCCCTTTTTAGCCATGCCTGTGGCAAATGTCAGGGGCCAGGCACAACAGCTCAGGTCTGGCAGTGCTTGTCTGGGTGCACAATAGCCTTTCAAAGATGGCAGCTGTAACCAGCAGTGCCAGTGAATTCTGGGAGGGGTGAGTTATTCTAAGAATGGCACATGGTAAAATGGAGTGAGTCCTGTGTCAGGCGCTCAGAGGGACAGGATATGTAGTTAATAAGAAAGGTTATGTTAGATAGGGCGAAAAATCTTGCAAGGCCTCGGAGAGAGAAACATTCTGAAAGATCTGACGCAACACAAACCTAGCCAAAGAAAGATTCAGCTAACAGTCTTTCCTTACAAGACATATTGGTGGGCAGGAGGAGAACAGATTCCTGATGAAGGGCTTTTGCCCGAAACATCGATTTCGCTGCTCGTTGGATGCTGCCTGAATTGCTGTGCTCTTCCAGCACCACTGATCCAGAAGAAGGAGGAGAACATAGACAGTCTGTCCATAACACGAGGTGATCTTTTGAAATTAGAGGCCATAAAATGTGGACTGGAAAGGCATAGCAGGTCAGACAGCAAAGGAAGAGCAGGAAAGTAAACGTTTTGGGTTGACCTGAAACATTGAATCTCCTGATCCTCTGATACTGCCTGATCCACTGTGCTTTTCCAGCTCCACATTTTATCAACTCTAACCTCCAGCATCTGCAGTCCTTACCTCCACCTTTTGAAATTACTTACGTACAACATCAACCACACTGCCTTCATCCAACTTTTTAAAAATTTTCTTTTTGGAAAAATGTCCTTCACTCATAAATTATCTGTAAGCATATTACCAAACATGTTGGCCATTACAGAAATAGCGTAAAAAAAAATGATGTTTCTCATTGTGCATTTGCACTTTTAAGTGCCTCAATCTAATTGTAAACTTTGGAGTATTTACCAAATGTGACAAGGAACAATTTACATTCCAGTACAAGATATGAGAGGTTCAGTAACTTACATTGCAGAAAGGACTTAGATGGTGATCGCTCCTCACTGTACCTTGGTGCTGAGTGCTCCAAACTTCAATGCGTCCCTCAGCACATTGTCCTGTAGCTTGGACTGTATCACTCAGTTATGGTCAATTCTTTGCTCTGGAAGACCAAAAGCTTTCAGACAGACCAAACGGTGCCTTTTACTGAGGCGATGTCCTTCCTGGTGCAGGTGATGTTTGTCTTGGTGTACGTTCCAGGGAATAGTCTGTAGAGAACAGAGTCCTGCATCACTTCTTATGTTCAGGAAGTTCCTCAATGAAAACCACTGCCTGTTACCTTACTAAAAAAACATCAACCAAGTTGGTTCAACACAAGTTTCCCATCACAGATGTTTCCCCATGCTATCATTCCTTTATCAGTATATATTTGTCGAAATGATTATTAACTTTCTTCTAAATGTTTTTTTCTAAAATCTTCTCCCACTATCAGTGTTACATTGACTGGTCAAAGGGTTGATAGTCTCGAGGCTATGAACTAGAAATTGCTGTGATATGGCTTCTTACCTAATTCATGTTCAGACTCTATCATTCAAGTGGAAGAAGTTTTCCACCCCTTTTAATAAGTATTCATATTTTAGTGTGAAACAACACTGTGTGAGATGAACATAGCTGCCTATTGTTTATTTTTAACATTGTTTTTACAAAATTCTTATCTCTTTCAAAACATCAAGCAGAAAGATTCAATGTAAACAAAGTAAAAATCACCATAGTTTCAGGGGACAATAGACTGCACACTTCTTACAGAGAGATAACTGGTGGTAAGTTTAAGGGTCATAATGCTCAAACCAGACTATGGCAATGCCACAGAATTTCACCCACTGCAACTTGTGATTTTATCAGAAATTATTCGGTGTTACACATATTGCTTCTGAGTTTTTAATGTATGAACAATTAAATGTTCAAATCCAAGACTTTGAACTTCTGCACTCAGGAGTGGAGGTAACAGAGTGTAATGCAAAATTGACCTGCCCTTGGGTTCAGAAAACAGCAACATATCATTTGAGATAAAGTTAGTGCATATTTGGGCCCACTTTGGCCATCCAAGGATAGTCAGGCAATTAAGAGGGAGTGGTTTTGGCAATTTCACTAAAGCACAATGAGAAATTTCTGATTGTATCAAGAGAAGGGATGTGGCAGTTGTACTTTATATGAATTTTTAGAAAAGAAATTCAACAAGATTTTTCATAAAAGGGGTATTAGAAAAGCTCGATGTGTGTAACAAGAGGAATCCTTTAATATGGGTAGAATTTTGTCAAATGGAGAGGGCTAACATAAATAGATGTTGCTCCCTTGGACTACATAAGGGTTATATATAATGTATTTCAGAGGGTTATTATTATGTTCACACTTACGAACAAATGGCTCTTTGAGTATGCTCTGACACTCAATAATATCATATCTGCTTCCAGGAGGAGCAATTCCACTCCCAACATCCCAGATGGCCTCCTACTTCAAGAATTGCAATTTCTCCTCCTATGTGGTCAACAATGCCCTCCAGCACATCTCCTCCATTTCCCACACCTCCACCCTTGAACTCCACCCCTCCAACCACAACAAGGATAGAACCCCCTGCCCCCAGTGCACACCTTCCACTCCACCAATCTCTATGTACAGTGTATCACCTTCTGCCATTTCCACCACCGATATTTAGACCCCACCACCAGAGATATATTTGTCTCCCCACCCCATCAGCATTCCAAAGAGACCATTCCCTCCATGATACCCTCATTAGATCCATGCCCCCCACAGACCCACCCTACACTTCTGGCACCTTCCCTTGCTGCAGCAAGAAGTTTAGATTACTTACAGTGTGGAAACAGGCCCTTTGGCCCAACAAGTCCACACCGACCTGCCGAAGTGCAACCCACCCATACCCCTACATTTACCCCTTCACCTAACACTACGGGCAATTTAGTATGGCCAATTCACCTAACCTGCACATCTTTGGACTGTGGGAGGAAACCGGAGCACCCGGAGGAAACCCACGCAGACACGGGGAGAATGTGCAAACTCCACACAGTCAGTCGCCTAAGGCGGGAATTGAACCCGGGTCTCTGGCGCTGTGAGACAGCAGTGCTAACCACTGTGCCACCATGCTGTAAAACCTGAGTCCACACCTTCTCCCCTCACCTCCATCAAATGCCCCAATGGATTCTTCCACATTCGGCAGAGATTTTCCTGCACATGCAAACACCTCATCTACTGTGTCCGTTGCTTTCAATGTGGTCTCCTCTCCATTGGGGAGACAGGACGCCAACTCGCGGAGCATTTCAGGGAACATCTCTGGGACACAAGCACCCAACAACCACACTGCCCTGTGGCCGTGAACTTCAACTCCCCCTCCCACTCTGCCAAGGACATGCAAGTCCTGGGCCTCCTTCAATGCCAAATCCAAGCCACACAATCCCTGGAGGAAGAACTCCTCATCCTCTGCCTTTGGACCCTCCAACCACATGGTATCAGTGTCGATTTCACCAGTTTCATCATCTCCCCTCCTGCCACCTCATCCCAGATCCAACCCTGCAACTTGGCACCGTCCCACCTATCTGCTCCACCCTCCACTCTGACCTATCACCATCACCTCTACCTGTATCTACTTATCTCCTTCCGAGTTACCTACTGCCCCAGCCCCAAACCCCCTCCTATTATGTCTCAGCCCCTTCATCCCCCCACCGTCATTCCTGATGAAGGGCTTATGCCTGAAACGCCAACTCTCCTGCGCCCTGGATGCTGCCTGACCTAATATGCTTTTCTGGCACTACACTTTTTGAATCTAATAACTCTTGAATATTCTTGACAATCTTTCATCCCTTCAGTAATCAAGAATTTATAAACCTTTGATTTGAAAATATTTAAAGGTTCAGCATCTATTGCCTTTTGTAGAAGCAAGTTCTAAAGACTCATGACATTTTGAGAAAAGAAGTTTCATCATTTTTGTTATAAAGGAGCACCCCCTTATGTTTATAAACTATGGCCCTTATTTCTAGATTTTCCCACAACAGGAGACATTGTTTTGATCTGTATAGATAATTTGGATTTGAGGATATAGAACTTAAGATCAACATTAGCTGAATATATTAAAGCATGAAACTTGACTCATGTTAAGGACTGTAAAAGATTTCAGGAAGGCATGGAAATATTGTTGGAATGGGTGGACAAACAGCAGATGCAAGATAATGTGGACGAGTGATATTGAGGGAGTGGGGAGCACAGAGATGGGAGTATACAGTTAATGGAAATGCCAGGGAGTCCATCGAAGGTTCTCTAGACTGGCAGGACTGACATATGAAGAAAGAGTGAATCGACTGGACTTGTACTCGCTAGAATTCAGAAGAACGGTGGTGGGGGGGGTGGATTCGCACAGAAATATACAAAGTCCTGATGGGACTGGATAGGCTACTTGTGGGAAGTATGTTCACAATGTCGGGGTTGTACAGAACTGAGGAACAAAGTCTAAGAATAAGGGGTAAGCCATTCGGGACTGAGATGAGGAAGAATTTCTTCACTCAGAGAGTTGTGAACCTGTGGAATTCTCCACCACAGAAAGCAGTTGGAGCCAGTTCATTAGATATATTCAAGAGGGAGCTGGGTGGAGCCCTTCCAGCTAAAGAGATCAAGGGGTATGGAGAGAAAGTAGGTGTGGGATACTGAGATTACATGATCAGCTATTTTCTTTGTTTCTATGTTTCTCTTCAAGGACATGAAAATGACAGAAAGCATTTGCAATACATTGAGCAGGATGTTGTCAAAGATAAGAAAATATAGTTTGGAGCAGATACATGAAACACTGAGATTATTTTCACCGGTGCAGCATATTTTTATAAGGGTTTTAAAATTAGAAAAGTTTGGGTCGTGAGATGCTAGAGTACCTAATATCCCTGGGGAAACATTACAAAACAGGTCACATTGTCGAGGAAGGGAAGGAGGAAAGGAAGGATCAGAGAACATTAGGACAAAAAAAAGAAACATTTGGAAAAGGTTGACAATAAATATTGATGTCACAGTTTAGCAATATCCTTCTAAAGCAACTAAGGTCAGGGCTAATAACAGATACAATCTACTCCAAACCTGTTTTTCAAACAGGTGAAAGTGTGGACTGCAGATGCTGGAGCTGAGAGTTGAGAATGCAGTGCTGGAAAAGCACAGCAGGTCAGGCAGCATCTGAGGAGCAGGAAAATCGAAGTTTCAGGCAAAAGACCTTCGTCAGAATGAGGCTGGGAGCCTCGGGGGTGGAGAAATAAATGGGAGGAGGGTGGGTGGGGCTGGGGGAAAGGTAGCTGAGAGTATTGATAGGTGGATAGAGGTTGGGTAATGGTGATAGGTTGGAGAGGAGGGTGCAGAGATAGGTGGGAAGGAAGATGGACAGGTAGGACAGGTCATGAGGGCGGTGCTGAGCTGGAAGGTTGGAACTGGGATAAGGTGGGGGGAGGGGAAATGAGTAAACAGGTGAAATCCACATTGATGCCATGGGGTTGAAGGGTCCCAAAGCCGAAGTTGAGGTGTTCTTCCTCCAGCTTTCGGGTGATAAGGGAGTGGCGATGGAGGAGGCCTAGGACCTTCACGTCCTCGGCAGAGTGGGAATGGGAGCTAAAGTGTTCGGCCATGGGGCGGTGGGGTTGGTTGGTGCCCTGGATATGTTCCCTAAAGCATTCTGCAAGTTGGCATCCTGTCTCCCCAATGGAAAGAAGACTACATGGAGAGCAGCGGATACAATAAATGATATTGGTGGATGTGCAGGTGAAACTTTGATGGATATGGAAGGCTCCTTTGGGACCTTGAACAGAGATGAGGGGGAAGGTGTGGGAGCAGGTTTTGCAATCCCTGTAGTAGCAGGCGCAGGTGCCAGGAGGAGAGGGCGGGCTGTTGTGGGGCATGGACCTGACAAGGTAGTCGTGGAGGGAACAGTCTTTACGGAAAGCGGATAGAGGTGAGGAGGGAAAATATCTCTGGTAGTGGGGTCCGTTTGTAGGTGGCGGAAATGGTGGAGAATGATGCGATGTATATGGAGGTTAGTGGGGTGGAAGGTGAGGACCGGGGGTTCTGTCCTTGTTGTGGTTGGAGGGGTGTGGTTTGAGGGCGGAGGTGCGGGACCTCCTCATGGGAGCACAGAGTGGCACCGATGTAGTCATCAATGTAGCGGAGAAAAAGGTGGGGAGTGGTGCCGGTGTAATTGCGGAAGACAGACTGTTCCACGTAACCGACAAAGAGACAGGCATAGCTTGGGCCCATGCGGTGCCCATGGCTGCCCTTTCATCTGGAGGAAGTGGGAGGAGTCAAAGGAGAAATTATTGAGGGTGAGGACCAGTTCAGCCAAATGAATGAGTGTGTCAGTGGAAGGGTACTGGTGGGGATGCTGGGAGAGGAAGAAACGGAGGGCTTGGAGGCCCATGTCATGGCGGATGGTGGTGTAGAGGGACTGGATGTCCATGGTGCAGATGAGGCATTGGGGGCCAGGGAAATGAAAGTCTTGAGGAGGTGGAGGTTGTGGGTGGTGTCCCGCACATATGTGGGGAGTTCCTGGACCTGGGAGGGGGTGATAGAACAGTACCAGGTATGTGGAGATGAATTCGGTGGGGCAGGAGCAGGTTAAGATGATGGATCAGCCAGGATAATCAGGCTTATGGATATTGGGTAGGAGGTAGAACCGGGTGGTGCAGAGTTCCCAAACTATGAGGTTGGAAGCTATGATTGGGAGATCCCTTGGGGTGATGAGGTTGTGTAAGGTCTGAGAGATGCTGCTCCTATAAGGAGGTTGAACAGTTCATAAACTTCACCAACACATTTCCACCCTGACCTTAAATTCATCTGGACCATCTCAGACACCTCCCTCCCTTTCCTGGACCTCTCCATCTCCATCAATGGTGACCGACACAACACTGACATTTTCTACAAACCCACCGACTCTCACAGCTACCTGGATTACACCTCCTCCCATCTTGCCTCCTGTAAAAATGCTATCCCTTATTCCCAATTCCTCTGCCTCTGCAGCATCTGATCCCAAGAGGACCAGTTCCACCATAGAACTTACCAAATGAACTCTTTTTTAAAGACCAGAACTCCCCCTCCATGTAGTTGATGATGCTCTCCAGTGCATCTCATCCACTTCCCGCACCTCCGCCCTCAAACCCCACCTCTCCAACCATAATAAGGACAGATTCCCTTGGTCCTCACCTTCCACCCCACCAACCTCCGTATACATTGCATCATCCTCCGCCATTTCTGCCACCTACAAACAGAACCCACTACCAGAGGTATATTTCCCTCCCCACCCCTCCACCTTCCATAAATGCCGTTTCCTCCGTGACTATCTCGTCAGATCTGCTCCCCCCAACAACCCACCCTCCCCTCCTGGCACCTTCCCCTGCCACCGCAGGAATTACAAAACCTGTGCACACACGTTCCCCCTTTACCTCCATCCAAGGCCCCAAAGGAGCCTTCCACATCCATCAAAGTTTCACCTGCACTTCCATACATATCACTTACTTGATCTGTTGCTTCCGATGTGGTCTTCTTTACATTGGATAGACAGGATGCCTATTTGCAGAGTGCTTCTGAGAACATCTCCGGGACATCCGCACCAACCAACCCACCGCCCCGTGGCCAAACACTTCAACTCCCCCACCCACCCCACCGCGGACTTGCAGGTCCTTGGCCTCTTCCATCTCAACTCCATAATCACCTGACGTCTGGAGGAAGAACGCCTCATCTTCCGCCTCGGGAACCTCCAACCCCTTGGCATCAAAGTGGATTTCACCAGTTTCCTCATTTCCCCTCCCCCCACCTTATCCCAGTTCCAACCTTCCAGCTCAGCACTGCTCTCCTGACCTGTCACACCTGTCCACCTTTCTTCCCACCTGTCTGCTCCACCCTCCCCTCCAAACTATCACCTTTATCCCCACCTCTGTCGACCTATTGCACTTTCAGCTACCTGCCCCGCAGCCCCATCTCCCTCCCATTTATCTCTCCAGCCCCGAGGCTCCCAGCCTCATTCCTGATGAAGGGCTTTTGCCTGAAACATCGATTTTCAGTAATCTTACCATTCAGTAAGATCATTTTCTGTTTGTGGCCTCAACTGTACTTCCCTGTCTACTCACAACAACCTTTAACTTTTTAGCCATCATTATTAGTCAAAAATCTCTGGGCTAAAAATATTCAATGACTCGTCCACTCATGATACTGAGAGATAATCAAAGTTCAACTCCTTCTTCTATGGGAGGCCCTTATTTTAAAACTGTGTCCTAGTTCTATATAGTTCTATAATTTCCTATCCTTGACAACATTTTGTTCAAAAATGGAATGCAGTTTCTGTCACTTTCATGCCCTTGACTAGTTCTATTCTCTCCCAAAAAGGGAACATACTTTCCGCATCCACAAAGTCAAGTTCCTTCAGGATCTTATGTTTTAATGAGTTCACCTCGAATGCTTCTAAACTCTGAGAGATATAGACTCACTCTGTCCAGTTTTTCCTCATTAGATAATGCTTCTCCTTTTGGAATTATTACTGACATGTTTATATATTTTTTTAAATAAGGAGACAGTATTCCATGTGTGTTCTCACCAATGCCTTGCACAACTGTACCAAAATATTTTTATAAGACATTGTTGGGGCGGCACGGTGGCTCAGTGGTTAGCACTGCTGCCTCACAGTGCCCGGGATCTGGGTTTGAGTTAAGATTAGGGTAGTGCTGGAAAAACATAGCTAGTCAGGTAGTATCCATAGAGCAGGAAAATCGACGTATCTGGCAAAAGCCCTTAATCCAGGTTTGATTCTACCCTCAGGCAACTGTCAGTGTGGAATTTGCATATTCTCCCTGTGTCTGCTTGGTTTTCCTCCCAAGTGCTCCGGTTTCCACTTGCAGTCCAAAGATGTGCAGTTTAAATGGATTGGCCATGTTAAATTGCCCGGGGATGTGCAGTCTTGGTGGATTAGCCATAGGAAATGGAGGGTTACTGGAATGGGGTAGGGGTGTGAGTCTGGGTGGGATACTCTTTGGAGGGTTGGTGTGGACTTGATGGACTGAATGGCCTGCTACCACACTGTAGAGATTCTATTATCCCATTCCCCTTGCAATTATTTACACAAGTTGAATCAGCAGCTGGGAGTCAACAGATCTGATGTAAAATTAGACCTAAACTTCAGATATGAATATGGGTTTGCATGATGTAACAAAAGAAGTAACTTCACTGCTCAAATTCAGTTGCCCTTTGGCTGCAGTTCTCATATCAACAGATTATGTTTTCACTTACTGAGACTGGATTTTCTGAGACATGTTTTCTGCGTCATCTCCCAGCGGTGGGTTTATTTCAAACATACCCTCGTGACTAAGTCTTGGTAATGGGCATCCTTCTGTGAAGCAGCTATCTTTTATTCTCAACCTGCAATTATTTATTCACATTGTCTCTTGTGTCTCTTACCTCAGCGTAATAAAGTTTTTGGCAATAATTACAAGGAGCATGGCAGAAGTGCATTAATGGAAAAGACATTGAAATCATTCACAATGGATTTAAAGCATAAAGCTCAAATAGGGAACGGTGCTCCTGATAATAATTAATGAAGACGGATTGGTATGTGCAGTTAAAATTATTGCCCAGAACATGGCAATGTTCAATGGGATAGAAAAATTAAATTTGCAGTGAGGTCACATAAAATTGGACATCCTTGTTAAAGATACATTTATTAAGCTATTATTCAATGTAGTCTCTCAGTGTAATTTATATTTTAGAGACAGAAACATGTTATAGTCAGACCACTTTCACAATCTTGCTATAATTACCACTGCCTTTGGCAATATATCACCTCAGATAAACTTCAATAAGAAGCTGTTATGGTATTCTCCAATAATATGCTAAACAAACCATTTTAGTTGTTTGATTACTTTGCTGCGAATTCATTTAGACAGCGTCAAAATGAAATTTTCAACATAAGTTTGGTTGTTTCAAGTCCCTTGCGTCAGAGAATTTATGTAGACCAAATCCCTGTTTATCACCATACTTTTTGTATGAGAAAAGAGAAAAACCAACTTCTCATTATTATCCTGTAAAATTTATGCAGATAAGGTTGGACTTGAGGATAAAATGTAGCACACCATTAATGACTGATCTTTGAAATACCTGATGAAGAAGCAGTGCTCCAAAAGCTAGTGCTTCCAAATAAACCTGTTGGACAATAACTTGGTGTTGTGTGATTTTTAACTTTGTCCACCCTAGTTTAACATCGGCACCTCAATGCCTAACTGCAATTGTAGCAGTGTATATAAAAATACCAAGTCCCTAAAGACGACATGGATGAAGAAAGGGAATTTCTTTATTAATAATGTAAAATAAACAATTGGATGTGAATAAACAGCACCTAATTTATATCACAACCAAATTTCCCCAAATATTAATATATCCAGTAATGTAAATCCAGTAAATTATGCACAGGCTGAATGACTTATGCAGCATTTTAAAACTAACCTATTGCTAATTGCAGCAAGCTTGTAACATTGGACCAGATTTTCCACTGATCAGACAGTTCCTATTCCAGTGTAGATGGGAGTTCTGCTAAGTGACCCCAGGGAATCCCCATCAAAGTACGGTCTGTAGGAGTTGGCTGGGAAATTGAAATTTCAGCTGGGAAATTCCTGCCAGCTGGGATCCCTCCAAAACTCACCATTTAAATCGGAGGGTCCCAATGAAATTACAAAAATGATTACTCAGGAAGGGTTGGGTTAGTAAATACATAATTGAACTCCTGAGTAACTATTAAACAGACCCAGTACTTAGCCTCACAGAATTCAGATTACACTCCCTCAGACCCCTTTCACACCCTGAGATCAACCTCTTCTTTTTCCTTCAGAACCTGATGCGACCACCCACAATTTCCACTCCCCCACCCCCCATCGAGGACCTGACCCCTCAAGCTGTCCCCTCGCAGGACTGGACCTCCCTTCGCCCCCAACACTGGACACTAACCCAATAGACCCAGTTCCTGATACTAGATAGCAGAGTCTAGGTCTTCTGGCTAGCATTATTTAAACAGCAGTGTTAATCCATTTATTTCTGCTCACCAATAGGAAAAACCAGGAGTCAGTTGTCAGCAGCCTCAGTAACCATATTGGTCATCACATGCCGAATTAATCTCTCCCCCACATTGGAAACATTTATTTACACTTTTCAGCTGGATTATTGGTTAGTCATGAAAAGCAGAACACCAGCTTTCTGCTAGCCACCCTGTCAAAACCTCTCATAATTTTAATTGGTTCTATCACATCTTCCCCCTGTCTTCACTTCTTCAAAGAGTACAATCCCAATCTTTACAGCATGATTTCATCAATGACGTTCCTCATCCATGGAAGCATTCTCATAAATTTTTTCTGCATTGTCTCAAATTTCTTCACATCCTTCCTAAAGTGTGGTGTCCAGTGCGGCCAGACTACTCCAGCTGAGGAAGGACTAGGCATGATGGCTGGCTCAGTGGTTAGCACTGCTACTTCGTAGCACCAGGTACCTGGGTTCAATTCCACCCTCAGGTGATTCTGTGTGTGTGTGTGTGTGTGTATGTTCTCCCTGTGTCTGTGTAGGTTTCCTCCCACAATCCAAAGCTGTGCATTTTAAACATAAAGGAGCTCATGGGCAGGCTTACAGTGTATTTTCCTGCTCACTCTTAATATTTCTTTCAAGTAGGAAAACTATCTATACCTCATAAACTTCTGAGGTCACCATCCCACCTTCTCAACCTCATCCCTCTCCTTAGGCACAGTGATGCTCAGGTTAAACCACCACCTCGCTCTCTGATAAGACAGCAGCGCTATCATCCTGTGGGACTATAGTGACTTTAATGTTGTGTCCTGCATCTGCAGGCTCTGTTAACCTATATTGTTTAGGGTTAAGCACAAATTTCCTTTCACAAATTCATATGGAATCTGCCAGATTGCATAGAGATTTTCTAAGTGCCTGCCATAATGTGCTTAATAGTAGATGATAGCAGTTTCCTGATGACAGATTTTAGGCTCACAGATGTCTTGTTTCTAATTTCTTCTCTCCCGTCCTGCCTGAGCAATGGAGTTACTCACCCTATTTTCCTAGCTGATGGGACCTCTCCAGAATTTTGAGAGTTTGGATAATTAAAAACAATGCATCTACTATCTCAGCAGCCACTTCTTTTAAAAACCGAAGCTGAACTCCATGAGGAACTGGGGCTTGTCACCCTATAGTTTTAATAATTTTCTTGGTACCATTTCCCTGGATATTGTAATTGTTTTAAGCTCCTCTCTCCCTTTCATCACTTCACTTATATATAGTTCTACCTTGCTATTTGAGACTTAGCTGGAAATGTGTTGCTGGAAAAGCGCAGCAGGTCAGGCAGCATCCAGGGAACAGGAGAATCGATGTTTCGGGCATAAGCCCTTCTTCAGGAGACTTACACAGTTAATGCGGAGCCAAAATAACTGTTCAGAGCATATGCCTTTTCTTTATTTTCTATTATTAAATCCTCAGGCTCATTCTCTATAGGACTAATGTTTATTTTACTTATTCTTTTCCTTTTTAAACATTTATACAAATTCTTACTAGCAGTTTTTATATTTTAAGCTGGCATTCTCTCATATGCTAATTTTCCCATTTCTTTTTTAACGCATTCTTTGTTGGGGTTTTAAATTCCATCCAGCCTAATTGTAGATTTTTTTTCAATTTTGATACTATCAATAAATGCCTCAGAAACCATTATAATGTTTTCTTCTCACGGAATCACTGATTCTCCCCAAACCTCCCCAAACCATATCTTGGTTGAGAGTAATGAAATAGCACTTTGAATGTCTGGCACTGCACCTCTGTTGACTGACTCCTTAACTTAATCTCCCATTTTGCTTTCGTTAGCTTTATCTCCATATCCTTGTAATTGCATCTATTTAATTTTAAAACACAAGTTTTAGGTCCAAACTTCTCACTTTTAAACTGTATGTGAAATTTAAGCATGGGTCGATGCTAATCACCACAACTTACTGCAATGTACTTCAACCTTAAGTCATGCAATGAGCATTGGCACTTAAAAAAACAGTATAGTCATCAGCTTTTCACTTCACTTTTACCTGCGTCTTTCATGAAAAGGTAGAGTTATGGAGTAATAGAGATGTACAGCCCAGAAACAGACCCTTTGGTCCAATTCCTCCATGCTGACCTTCATCCTAAATTAATTTAGTTCCATTTGCCAGCAATTGGCCCATATCCCTCTAAACCCTTCCTAATCATTTACCCATCCAGATGCCTTTTAAATGCTGTAATTGTACTAGCCTCCACCACTTCCTCAGGCAGCTCATTCTGTACACGATCTGATGAAAGGCTTTTGCCCGAAATGTCGATTTTCGTGCTCCTCAGATGCTGCCTGACCTGCTGTGCTTTACCAGCACCACTCTGATCTAAACTCTGGTTTCCAGCATCTGCAGTATTCACTTTTACCTCATTCTATACACGCACCACCCTCTGCATGAAAATGTTACCCCTTAGGTCCTTTTAAAATCTTTCCCTTCTCACCTTAAACCTATTCCCTCTAGTTTTGGACTCATCTACCCTGGGAAAAAGACCTCGACTACTCACCCTATGCATACCCCTCATGATTTTATAAACCTCTATTAGGTCACCTCCTCAGTCTCCGACGTTCCAGGGAAAACAGCCCCAGCCTAATCAGCCTCTCCTCACAATTCAAAACGTCAACTCTGGCAACATCCTTGTAAATCTTTCCTGAACCATTTCAAGGTTCACAACATCTTTCCTATAGGTGGGAGACCAGAACTGAGCATTGCTAAAATTTTAATCCTATTTATTTTGGAGAGGATAGACTATGCCTGGGGTATACGGTATTTCTGATTGAATTTTATCTGTTGTGGCTGTCGACCCAATGTGTGAATGCAGGTCCCTCTGCAGATGATGAATAGTATGGCCTGAGATTAACTAATTTATTTTCTGACATTTTCATTTAATTATCCAGCCATGTGTGCATACAAACCCTACTGGCAGTGTACTAACTTCGCTATTTATTGACACATCTAGTCACAGTTACCCAAAAATCAACTGGAGCATGGCTTTCCTGTGATGGATTTCCTTTTTGAAAGCACAGATCAAACAGATTGCTGTAGCTCCCTCTCTGATGTCTAGATATTCCCTCACAGGATGTCCTATCTGCTCAATGCCTGTTAACCATTTACAAGGCTCAAGTTGGGAATGTGATTGAATATTCTCTTTTTGCCTGGATGGCTGCCATTCCTGCAACACTTAAGAAAATTGACACCATTCACGTAAATGGATCCTGTTTGATTGACACCCATCACCTGCTTTCCCTCCCTTCACCAACAATACAGAGTGGCAACAGTATATACCATTTACACAATGCACACAACATTACACCAGAGCTCCTTCAACACCAGTGTCCAAGCCTGCAACTTCAACCATCTAGGACCAGGGTAGCTGATGCAAGGGAACACTATAATTTGCAAGTTCTCTGCAAAGCCACTGATCTGAGTGGGCGGCACGGTGGCACAGTGGTTAGCACTGCTGCCTCACAACGCCAGACACCCGGGTTCAAATCCCGCTTCAGGCAACTGTCTGTGTGGAGTTTGCACATTCTCCCCGTGTCTGCGTGGGTTTCCTCTGGTTTCCTCCCACAGTCCAAAAATGTACAGGTTAGATGAATTGGCCATGCTAATTTGCCTGTAGTGTTAGGTGGATGGCGGGTTGGTGTGGACTTGTTGGGCCGAAGGGCCTGTTTCCACACTGTAAGTAATCTAATCAAAATTCCTGGCTTGGAACTGTCACTGGATCAAAATACTGGAATTTCTTTTCTTACACACTAAGCATTGCAGTGAGCCAAGAAGGCAGCTCACCGTCACTTCTCAAGAGAAATCAGGGATGAGCAATAAAAACATATCCAGCAACTGACACCAATGTGCCATGCATAAATAAAAGAAAAGACTGACTTCTCTCTAGCTCCCTGAATGTTAGTGAAGTGCTCTGCTTTGGTGTTGCCAGGTTTCCCATAATGTTTTCAAACTCTCCTGTTTCCTGGTGTGCTCTGCTGTTGATAGCAACTGAGCTTCAGATTCTATGGTAACATGAGCCTTACATCTGCTTCACCATGGCCTTTAAATGCAGAAGCAGAACAACTTAGACAATTAATATTTTTTTACATCTGTTTCACTGAATAGTCGATAAAAACTATCATAATGGAATAATTTGTTATTTTGAAAGAAACATCAGTCAGAAATCCTTCCCTCTTTTCGAGGCCCTCTTTACCAAGCAACTTCTTCTGAGAGTACTTGAGTCCTATGTTTACACATCAAATCATGAGTTGTCTTTTTTTAATCTCAGTTTCTACAATCTACCAACTCAGTCTGTGAGTTCTTCGTGAATAAAAATACCAGTGATCTGTAAAATGGCATCCCTGATAAGCATGGAACTTTTCATGATCAAGGAGACAATTATGCTATTGTATCATTGCTGAAATAGAATTTAGACAAAGTCTTATAACAGGGCATGGAAATGCATTATTAACAATCAGACTGATTTATTTCTTTTAAGTGTAATTTTGATGGAATTGATTGCTTACCATTCATTTATTAACTTGTCTGCAGAATAATCATATTTCTAAGAAGCAGAAATGAAAGGTCTATCAGGTTGTACTTATATTTCCTTCTGAAATTCTATTTATATCTCTCAATAAAATGGTTGTATATATTCCACAGAACAAATTCAAACAAAATCTACATGGTGTGGTGTGAAATATTGCAGCACAGTTTTCTGGCATTTGAGATTATTATTGCTGCCTGGATGTTATGTTTTGCCTTCCACTGACATTTTCTAATTTTGTTTGGATGTATTCCCAGAGTAGGAAGTGTTGTGATGCAGTGGGTATGCCTCTGAGCCGGAAAGTCCGAGTTCAAGTCTCACTCTAGGACCTGACCACTGAGGAGGTTGTGTTCATAATGCAGCCATCCTTCAAACATATGACTGGTGGTAAGAATGTGAGGGATTCCTTGTCATGTCATAGAAAGAACATTGGAGCCTCATCCATCACTATTTGCAGCTCTGGATCTACAACATGCAGGTAAAAGTGCATGTCAGCAGACCAACCTGGATTCCTTGAGAGATTGAGAGAGGCGAGGTGTGGGATCAGGTAGGTTGGCTTAGCTTGCTGCATGGCCAGTGTGGATTAGACCTATGCCAGGACTCTGTCTTTGCCCTATCCCGTGGTGGAGTTGGTGGTTCTGTGGATGGGATCTACTTTCAGGCAGAAAACTCAAGAAGTGTTCCTGGCGGTTTTGTCACCTGGCTTCTCACCTCCAACAGTCTGAGTCCCCTTAGCTGACTAATACATCTCACTTTTTTTTGTAACTATTAAATAAAGTTATTCAAAGACAAAAAGCAAAACTACCAATGTACCTAACGTCTATGACTTTCATTTTACCATGATCATTCAAACAGCAAGTCATAGCTTACTTGTCCAAATGTTGGATAATCCTGGAGGATTGATAACCTGAACTAAATCTCCTCAGTAAAATGGCACACACATTGATTTCAAGTGATTGATCTTGGGTGTCATCCCTCAAAGATTGAGGAAAATGCTTCCAACACTCATGGACAGCATAAACAATTATCACATCTCACCTTTAGTGTGATGGAAATCACATGATGGAAATAGGAGCAGGTTACTATTAATTTTGCTTCTGTTTCGCCATTCAACTCGATCTTGGCTGATGTCTACATATCCTATTGTGTGCTTATCAATCATAATCTTGAAAATTTCAATTGGCCCAGACTCTAAACCCTGTGAAGAATAGGATTGTATTACTCTTTATATGAAAAAACAACTTCCTGATTTCATTCCTACTTCCAGTTTTGTAGCTTTGTCCTTTTGTTCTGGATTTCCCATCCAGAGGAATTGAACCTCTATTACTCGAATCCCTTTATAATCTCAAGCACAAGCAATGCATGAGTATTGCTGAATAAAGAAACATTTAAAGGGTGTTTCTCTTGGTTGTTAGGCTGCTAGGTTGAACATTTGTTCTCATTTTCATTTTTGGCGTGAGATCCCTGACAGTCAGCTGCAAGGTTACGCACTACTGCTGCCATCATATATTAATATCACAAGCAGGTACATAGAACCACATGTAAATGATGACTGTACACCATATGAGTGCAATGCTATGCATGTTAGTTACAGAGACATAATAGACCAGGACTCCACTTGACACTCCTTCCCTCAGGTCGCAGTTCTGTTTAATCTGACTTTATTGACAATGCAGTCTAGCTATTACTGTACAACATTAATCTCATATCGACAACATAATCGCTGGTACATTTCTGCTACAGTTACAGCAGCCTCATTCTGTCCTGTAAAATTCTAAATTCTACAACTCTAATGTGATCCTGTAACACTTTCTAGATGATTTCTGACAGTTTACACAACAATAATCATTATGTCAGAGTGGGCTAGACTAAATTACATCATGTTGAATGATACTAATTCAAGGTGTTGGAATGATCAAGTAGACATGCCAACTTGTAAAACTGTTGCATAAACAAAATGAGTATAGTATGAAATTTATGAATGTGTGGAAATCTATGTATGTGTATATCTATATCAGACACAAAAAATAAAATGGGAAAGGTGCTTTAAACAGGGTTACCAAGGAAATTAGGGATAGCATTAGACCAAGGAAAACTCATCAAATAAAGCAACAGACCTTTGGATTGGGAGCAATTTAGATTCCAACAAAACAAGACAAAGATATTAAGGGGGAGAATAGATTATGAGTGTAAGCTTGCAGGGAACATAGAAATTGATGGTAAAAGCTTCTATTACTATGTGAAGAGAAAGCAGATTAGTGAAAACAAATGTAGTCCCTTTACAATCGGAAACACAGGAAATTATAATGGGAGATGAAGAGATGGCAGATAAATGAACAACATTTATTGGTGCTGTCTTCACAAAGGAAAACACAAATAAAGTCCCTAAAATGTTGGGAAACAGGGTCTAGTGAGAGGGAGGAACTGAACGAAATCAGTATTAGTGTTGGGAAATGATTGGGATTAAAGGCCAATAAATCCTCAGAATTACATCCCAGAATAATTAAGGAAGTGACCAAGGAAATATTGGATGCATTGGTGGTCCTCTTTCAAGACCCAATAGATTCTGGAGCAGCTCTTATCTATTGGAGGATATCTAACGTAATCCCAATATTTTAAAAAGACAGAGAAAAAACAGGGAATTGTAAACCTGTCAGCCTGAAATCGATAGTGGGGAAAATGCAAGAGTCCATTATAAAATTGTTAATAACAGTGCATTTGGAAAACATTGACAGGATGAGATAGAGTCAGCTTGGATTTATGAAAGGGAAATCATTATTGACAAATCTTCTGTAATGTTACAAGGACATAAGTAATAGAGTTGATCGGGGAAGCCAGTGGATGTGGTTTATTTGGTCTTGAGAAGGCTTTATAAAGTCTCACATTAGAGATTAGCATGTGAAATTTACAGTGTGGGATTGAAGGTAGTGCACTGTCACGGACAGAGAATTGTTTGGCAGACAGGGAACAGAGTATGAATAACTGGGCCATTTTCTGAGTAGCAGGCCATGACTAGCGGGGAACCACAGGGATCAAGGCTTAGATATCATCTATTAACAATAAATATTATTGATTTAACCAAAGGAACTAAATGTAAGATCTCCAAGTTTGCAGGCAACATAAAACCAGGTGGAAGAGAAGGATGCAGAGATACTTCAGTGTGATTCCAACAAGTTGAATATATGAGCAAATATATGGCAGATGAAGCACAATGTGGATAAATTAGAAATTATTCACCTTGATTGCAAAAACAGGCAGACAGTTTATTGTCTGAATGGAGATATATTGGGAAAGGGGAAGTGCAATGAAATCTGGGTATCCTTGTAAACCAGTTGCTGGAGGTGGAGCAGGCAGTGAGGATGGTTCATGGTGTGTTGGTCTTCATAGTGGGCGGCACGGTGGCACAGTGGTTAGCACTGCTGCCTCACAGCGCCTGAGACCCGGGTTCAATTCCCGCCTCAGGCGACTGACTGTGTGGAGTTTGCACGTTCTCCCCGTGTCTGCGTGAGTTTCCTCCGGGTGCTCCGGTTTCCTCCCACAGTCCAAAGATGTGCAGGTCAGGTGAATTGGCCATGCTAAATTGCCCGTAGTGTTAGGTAAGGGGTAAATGTAGGGGTATGGGTGGGTTGCGCTTCGGCGGGTCGGTGTGGACTTGTTGGGCCGAAGGGCCTGTTTGCACACTGTAATGTAATCTAATGTAAAAAAAAATCTAATAGTGAGAGATTTTGAGTATCAGCACAGGAATGTCTTACTGCAAATACAAAGGCATGGTGAGACCACAATCGGAGTATTGTGTGTAGTTTACTTTTCCTAATTTGAGGAATGATGCTCTGGTTGTTGATAGAGTGCAACAAATGTTTACCAGTCTGATTGCTGGGTTGGTAGGAATAATGTATAAAGAGAGACAGGGTTAATTAGGCCAGTCACTCGACCTGAAATATTAACACTGATTTCTCTCCACAGATGCTGCCAGACCTTTTCTGGCAATCATTTTTTTATTAGGACTATGTCCACTAGAGTTTAGAAGAATGAGGAGGGATCATATGGAAACCTATAAAATGCTAACAGGGCTATACAGGTAAATGCAGTAAGATGCTCCCGATCACTATGGAATCCAGGTGATTAGGGATTCCAGAATTGGGATCACAATTTACGGATCAGATAGGCTATGTAGGACTGAGCAAAAGTGAGGACTACAGAGGCTGGGAATCAGAGTCTAGATTAGAGTGGCACTGGAAAAGCACAGCAGGTCAGGCAGCATCCGAGGAGCAGGAAAATCAACATTTCGGGCAAAAGCCCTTCATCATGTGCTTTTCCAGCACCACTCTATGTAGGACTGAAATAAGGAGAAATTTCTTCACCCAGTGATGAGCCGGTGGAATTCTCTGACACAGAAAGTAGTTGAAGCCATAAAACATTGAATGTTTTGAAGGAAGAGTTAGATGTAGTTTGGAGGTCTAAAGGGATTAAAGGGAATGGGGAGAAAATGGGAACAGGGTATTGACCTATGATCAGCCATGATCACAATAGCAGGTTCAACGTTCTCCTGCTCCGAATCATGTCAATACATGAGGATGTATATCAGGAGATAAACATTTCGATTCCCAGTGTTATTTATTTACTTGTATCGTCCCATGAATGGTTCGTTCATTTCTTTCTGCACCCAGCTCCGAATTTTGCCGGTTGTTTGTAACCGTCACCTGAACCTCACTTGCATAACCTGAGGGTCTGCATGCCTCAGGCAAGGGGAGAGAGGCTGGGGAGGAGAGTCTTAGGAAAACAGAAATGTGCAGCACAGGGAGAGAGAGATTCTGAACATCTCCTGGTTACAATGCAGGGAAAACAAAAGGACCTGAGCAGAAATGGACACACGCGTATTGTTTGCCTCAAATTCCTATACCAGGGAGGTTTGGCGTGTGTGTGTTTTTGTGTGTGATGGGTGGGTGTAAGAGTCTTTTGCAATTTCACTTGATTAATGAAGTCTGAGAGCTTCACGAGGCGCCGGATAAAATGTTCGTGCTCGCCGTCTGTGAGATGGCAATTGCAAGTCTGAAGTACAAGCGAGCGGATTTGTGCCCGCACAGTCTGATCTTTGATCTCGGCCAGACGGTAAATGCAACAAAAAAAAAACAAGTGGGGATGGGAGCGGGGCTGCAAATACGTTGATAAGATTGTTTTGCTTTCGGGGCCACATGACCGAGTCTGTTGTAGTGAGAGCCAGCCTCGCTCCTCCCTCTGACTCCCCCCGCACGTAGATATTGGGGTTGGTTTGCAGAAGGTTAGAGGTCGGTCTGGGACCAGGGTGATCGCTGAGACATGGCGCTGCGCCGGGACGCGCTGTTTGTCTTCGCCGTGATTTTCCTGCTGGCGGTGCCCGGCTGGGTGACCGGAGCCGGCTTGTACTCTCCCAGCGACAACATCGCCCTCCTGAAGACCGACAACTTCGACCGCATCCTGTACCGCTCCAGCAATGCCTGGCTGGTGGAGTTCTACGCCTCCTGGTGCGGACACTGTAAAAACTTCGCTCCTGTGTGGAAGGCGCTAGCCAACGACATCAAAGGTTTGGACGCTGGGGATTTTGATTTAGCCTGCAGTGTGTGTGTGTGTGGTGAAAGCAACTTCAAACCCAGCCGTCTGGGAGCTGTCACTACAAGAGAGTGTAGGCTGTGCTGCAACCTGTTTTATTTCCCTTACATTGTAACCAGGAGATGGTGACTGAATATTCAGTATCTCTGTCCTCAGTCTCCGTGCTGCAAATTTCTGTTTTTTAGATTAGATTAGATTACATTACAGTGTGGAAACAGGCCCTTCGGCCCAACAAGTCCACACCGACCCGCCGAAGCGCAACCCACCCATACCCCTACATTTACCCCTTACCTAACACTACGGGCAATTTAGCATGGCCAATTCACCTGACCTGCACATCTTTGGACTGTGGGAGGAAACCGGAGCACCCGGAGGAAACCCACGCAGACACGGGGAGAACGTGCAAACTCCACACAGTCAGTCGCCTGAGCCGGGAATTGAACCCGGGTCTCCGGGGCTGTGAGGCAGCAGTGCTAACCACTGTGCCACCGTGCCGCCCACAAAAAGATGTTATCTTATCACTCTCCTCCACAGCCTCTCTCCCCTTGCCTGAGGCATGCTGTACCCTCGGGTTTAACTTGCCATCATTCCTGATGGAAGGGCTTTTGCCCGAAACGTCGATTTTCCTGCTCCTCGGATGCTGCCTGACCTGCTGTGCTTCTCCAGCACCACTCTGATCTTGACTCTAATCTCCAGCATCTGCAGTACCCACTTTCGACCAGTTGTCTTTGTCTACTGAGAAAGCAGTTCTATAAGTCTGGTAGGATCATGGTGATTTCACCTTTACTGTGTTTGGGAGGATAGTAGGCACCAATCCCAGTCCTCTGCCCTGATGCCAAGAGCCCTGGATACCAGCACCCCCTCAAGTCACTGTTCCATTATTTTGGATGTTGCAGCCAGATTTCATAGAATTCTGCCCCCAGCAGCACCTATCAAGGACTGGTAACCTCTGGGAGAATTGGGGAAGGTATTTGGGGAGAATAACAAAGCTCCTAATTTGCTCCTGGCTCACCTTTGGTGTGAGTGCACTGTTCCAGTGCCCAAATCAGTAGATAATGCCAGGGAGACAGGCATTGTGCTGTACATAGAGGCCAGGCACAGCCAAATGGTTGCATGAGCATAGTGTCAACTGGGAAGAATGCAAATAAACCAATGGCAAACAAGTCTGTGAGCATTATGGATATGGGGTTGAATAATGCTGGATGGGAAACATAATGGAGGGCTCAGAGGCTGGGATGACTTTCCAACAGGCATTTTAGTAGTTGTTCCAATGCACTTAGCTGCAGTGAGATCAGGGTGGCACAAATGGTTTTCTATCTGGGTGTCTCAGTGAGTGGTGTCATGCTGTGAATCAATACTGCAAGTTGTCTCAGAACCCTGTCAAACTCACTTTTGAAATGTCAGTAGTAAATGGCAGGTAAAAACAATGACTGCAGATGCTGGAAACCAGATTCTGGATTAGTGGTGCTGGAAGAGCACAGCAGTTCAGGCAGCATCCGAGGAGCAGTAAAATCAACGTTTCTGGCAAAAGCCCTTCATCAGGAATACAGGCAGAGAGCCTGAA
>NC_057720.1:80165498-80249808 GCF_004010195.1 Chiloscyllium plagiosum | reverse complement strand
GGACAAGTCATGGGGGCAGTGCTGAGCTGGAAGTTTGGAACTGGGGTGAGGTGGGGGAAGGGGAAATGAGGGAGCTGTTGAAGTCCACATTGATGCCCTGGGGTTGAAGTGTTCCGAGGCGGAAGATGAGGCGTTCTTCCTCCAGGCGTCTGGTGGTGAGGGAGCGGGGGTGAAGGAGGCCCAAATGTCATGGAGCACTGACAATTTCAGAGCTAGGGTCTGAGTGGAAGTAGCCTGCCATATGTCCTCACTCTTCATCTCCCTCGATGGTGTCTATTGAAGTATCATTAAAGAGTGATGCCTTGAAGCATACTGCACCATTAAGACAACGTGAGCAAACAGTTAATTCATTATTGACGTATGCCATTCCATCATACTGAGAATGTTGGAAAATGTTCAACAATTTTGACTGCCCTCTGGCTGCCAATTAGTAAAGCTCCAGTAGATATTTTATATGTGTGAAACTCAACAAATGTAGATTCCACGTGCCCTGAATGTTCTTATTTGTGCCAGAAAACTGTTGAATTTTAAGGCTTCATAAACCTTGTGGTCCTATGCAATGAACACATACTGTTTTATGCATTGTTTTTTTTACACGTAAACAATGGTTCCCTGAAGGCATAAATCTGATTAACAAGACCTCACACATCACAGCCAACTGTCCCAAATGTGTAAGGCTGTTTATTAGGATGATGCAGTCTGACACTTACTGGAGTACTGTCTGTATCTAACACAAGCTAGACAAGCCAAAGCTGTTCCAGGTTGAAGAATGGATCCTTTCTACCAACTCCTCCAGTCTACTCCCTCCCCATCCCAACCAAACCAAACCAACTACTGTTCTAATTTGAGTCTGCTGCATTGGGTGGCTTAACCGAGTACACCACCAGATAGTACTCATGTATTCCTGGCTGGTCAATCTGGAAGAAGCATTCAGATGGTTAGTATGTTGGCTGTGTGAAATAGGGCAGCAGTGAAGTTGTCAGAGCGGAAAACGGGAAGATGTGAAGCATAAACTGAGAGGATTAAGAATTGAGATAGCAGTAGGTAAAAAGGTAAGAATCTGCAATGCTGTGCGGAAGAGAAAGGTGATAGGAACAGCAAGGGGTGCAATTAAGATGTCAGAGAAGTGTAAATCTTGCTTGTACTAAAAATGACAATATGCTGTGATTCATTTGCAAAGAGTGCCTGAGAACAACAACACTTCACACAGAGTACTTTTGCAATGTTGCCACGATAATTCTTTGGCACACAAGGCAACCTATTTGTACATTGTCTAATCCCTGCACGCCGATTAGAACTCAGCTATTTCTTCCAGTCAGTATTTCACCAATCTTTAAGTTACACCTCTCTGCTTCTGCTGCCACCTCTTATAATGTATTAGGCAAGAACTTTCAAAATGTTCGCAGTAAAGGGACAGCTGGAAAATGAGAAATCTTCAGAAATGAGATTATGAGAGTCCAGAGGAAGTATATTCCTGTTAGGGTGAAAGGAAAGGCTGGTAGGTGTAGGGAATGCTGGATGACTAAAGAAATGAGGGTTCGGTTAAGAAAAAGAAGGAAACATTTGTCAGGTATAGACAGGATAGATCGAGTGAATCCTTAGAGTATAAAGGCAGTAGGAGTATACTTAAGAGGGAAATCAGGGGGACAAAAAGGAGACAGCTTTGGCAAATAGAGTTAAGGAGAATCCAAAGGGTTTTTACAAATACATTAAGGAAAAAAGGGTAACTAGGGAGAGAATAGGGCCAAAGATCAGCAAAGCGGCCTTTGTGTGGAGCCACAGAAAATGGGGGAGATACTAAACGTGTTTTTGCATCAATGTTTGCTGTGGAAAAGGACATGGAAGATAAAGACTTAGGGAAATAGATTGTGACATCTTGAAAAATGTCTATATTACAGAGGAGGAAGTGCGGGATATCTTGAAATGCATAAAAGTGGATAAATCCCCAGGACCTGATCAGGTGTGCCCTAGAACTCTTTGGAAAGCCAGGGAAGTGATTGCTGGGCATCTTTCTGAAATATTTGTATCATCGATAGTCACATGTGAGGTGCTGGAAGACTGGAGGTTGGCCATCCTGATGCCACTGTTTAAGAAGGGTAGTAAGGACAAGCCAGGGAACTATAGACCGGTGAGCCGGACGTCGGTGATGGACAAGTTGTTGGAGGGAATCCTGAGGGACAGGATGTACATGTATTTGGAAAGGCAAGGACTGAATAGGGATAGTGAAAATGGCTTTGTGTGGGAAATCATGTCTGACAAACTTGATTGTTTTTGAAGTAGTAACAAAGAGGATTGATGAGGGCAGAGTGGTAGATGTGATCTATATGGACTTCAGTAAGGTGTTTGACAAGGTTCCCCATGGGAGACTAGTTAGCAAAGTTAGATCTCATGGAATACAGGAAGATCTAGCCATTTGGATACGAACTGGCTCAAAGGTAGGAGACAGAAGGTGGTGGAAGGTTCTTTTTCAGACTGAAGGCCTGTGATCAGTGGAGTGCCACAAGGATTAGTGCTGGGTCCACTACGTTTCATTACTTATATAAATGATTTGGATGTGAGCATAAGAGGTATAGTTAGTAAATTTGCAGATGACACCAAAATTGGAAGTGTAGTGGACAGTGAAGAAGGTTACCTCAGATTACAATGGAATCTTAATCTGATGGGCCAATGGGCTGAAAAGTGTCAGATGGAGTTTAATTCAGATAAATGCAAGGTGCTGCATTATGGGAAAGCAAATCTTAGCAGGACATATACACTTAATGGTAAGGTCCTAGGGAGTGTTGCTGAACAAAGAGACATTGGAGTGCAGGTTCATAGCTGCTTGAAAGTGGAGTCACAGGTAGACAGGATAGTAAAGAAGGCATTTGGTATGCTTTCCTTTATTGGTCAGAGTATTGAGTACAGGCGTTGGGAGGTCATGTTGCAGCTGTACAGGACATTGGTTAGGCCACTGTTGGAATATTGCGTGCAGTTCTGGTCTCCTTCCTATCGGAAAGATGTTGTGAAACTTGAAAGGGTTCAGAAAAGATTTACAAGGACGCTGCCAGGGTTGGAGGATTTGAGCTATAGGGAGAGGCTGAACAGACTGGGGCTGTTTTCCCTGGAGCGTCAGAGGCTGAGGGGTGACCTTATAGAGGTTTACAAAATTATGAGGGGCATGGATAGGATGATTAGACAAAGTATTTTCCCTGGGGTGAGGGGGTCCAGAACTAGAGGGCATAGGTCTAGGGTGAGAGGGGAAGGATATGAAAGAGACCGAAGGAGCAACCTTTTCACGCAGAGGGTGGTACGTGTATTGAATGAGCTGCTAGAAAAAGTGGTGGAGATTAGTACAATTGCAAAGTTTAAAAGACATCTGGATGGGTATATGAATAGGAAGGGTTTGGAGGGATATGGACTGGATGCTGGCAGGTGGGACTAGATTGGGTTGGGCTATCTGGTCGGCATGGACGATTCGGATCGAAGCGTCTGCTTCCATGCTGTACATCTCCATGACTCTGACACTATGAAATAGTTCAATTGTAAAACTGCCGTGATCCACTGAAAGCCATTTCCCATTGAAAGAGGAGCAGATGCCAGTTCTCAACCATGTCCTGTTTACACAAGAAGTCTCCCCATCTGTAACCCCTTTTGGAAAAAAATATTTTTAAACAGAGAGCACATACTGCGATATTCAATAATACAGTAGCAAGCAAATTGAGAGGGTTTGATGCAATGATTGCAACTGTAAAGAACCTCAACTACTTCATGGGCCCTTGCTTCGATTTTTTTTTGTGTCATTTCCAAGCAATATGTGCCTGGAATGCAAAGAGGGATGCTGAATGGAAGTGGTGCAAATAATTCCGTCGACATCTGCAATGTTAGCCTATATTGCAAGGTGGTGGAATAGGAGAATGATTTTATGAAGTATTAATTGTCCTGTGGCTCAGAAAAATATACTTCCAGATATTTTTAAACTACCACCATTTTACAAAGATGCTTTATTGCTTTGTAAAAAAAATGCACTATTGCTGACAGTGTTTAAAATAGCTGTGAAATTTTCAGGCAAATTACAAATACTGGGATTCCTTGCAGAAAAGCTACTTGCCATCACTATATGGTATTTGATGGTAATGTTGCTACATGTTGACAGTCTCATAAATCTCAAATTGACATAATCACCATGAGTTCAGCTGGTAACATTCACTGTAGAGCACTGCAGACCTTTTCAAAAGTTAGATTCCCTACAGCATGGAAAGAGACCCTTCAGCCTAACAAGTCCACACCAAACCTCCAAAGAGTAACCCACCCAGATCCATTCCTCTACCCTACAACTACCCCTGACTAAGGCACCTAATGCTTGAGCAGTTTCGCACAACTAATTCACCTGATCTGCACAGCTTTGGATTGTGTGAGGAAACCCACACAGACACGTGGGAGAACGTGCAAACTCCACACAAATGGTCACCCGAGGCAGGAATCGAACCTGGCTCCCTGGTGCTATGAGTCACCATGCTGCTCTGCCATCCTTAACCACAGAGCACTGCCAGAATCGATTCCTCTACCTTAATGTCTGCAAAGTAGTTTTGTTTCTTGTAAACTTTGTTTTGCAATGCAAAGTGATCTAATTGTGCCTGTTCGCAAAATATTGATTACTTTACTTTTTATAACAGAACCAAACAGTTGGAAATAGGAACACAATTACTGCACTAGTGGTAGACTGAAGCAGCTCTGAGTGAAAGGGAAAAGAGTCTAATTTGTTGGGCCCTTTCTAGGTGTTAATGGAATAACAGGACATGCTACAGATGCACCTGGCTGCTCTGAGTTGGTTGTTGAAAGGCAAGGGAAGTACATTCTGTGATGTACAGGAAAGTTTTGCAAATTAACATAACCAGTTCGATTGTTTCAAAAGGGCAAATTTATCTCGGAAGGAGCATGGTGCAGATTCAGCAGAATGTTACCAAGTCATCCAAGTGTCGGATTGAGTAGAGATCATATAACTAAAGCAGTGTTGTCTGGAATGTAAATATTAGGATACCAGTGTATTCTGGAATGTAAATATTAGGATATTGTTTAATTGAGGCATTTAGGATTTTGAATGGAATTGCTGGTATAAATGGAGAGTATAATTTTCTGCTGGTGGGAGAGTCTAGTAATGTCAGATTATGCAGCTGGAGGGGCAAAGAGGGATGGAGAATGCAAGAGGAACAAGTAATTCAGAAAGCAAATGGAATGTTTGCCTTTGTTGCAGATAGTAGAATACAAATGTACGAAAGTCTTGATTTGACTTCAGATAGCAATAGTGAGACCATATATAAAGCACTCTGTTCAAGTTGCACTCCTTAGAAGATTCACTAAGCTGATTCTTTAAATGAAAGAGTTGGCTTATGAGGAAAAGTTGAGCACGTTGGGTCAATACCTCATTAGAGTATTGGCCCAGAATGAGAAGTGATCTTATTGAAATAATATCAGATTCTGAGGTAGTTTTAGTTAGATGCTAAGAGGACATTGCTGGTGTGAGGGATGAGAGTACCAGAGACACAATATTAGGTTTTCTAATTATGGTGGAATTTGTTTCTGTAGGTCAATAATCTTTGGAATTCTCTAACACTGAGAGCATTGAAGTTTGGGTCACAGAATGTAGTCGAGGCAGAGCCAGAAAGATCTTTGACAAGAGAATGAAGGGTTATGTGGGCTGGCAGAAAAATGGCGTTAAGGTTACAAGTATATCATCTATGCTCTTATTGAATCCAAGAACAGGTTTGATGGACTGATTGGCCTACTCGTATTTCTTACAATAATAGGAGTGAAAGGTAGAGGGTTCTAGTCCTGATGCTCCAGCTTTCATGTGGAATGTTTGAAGGAACAGTTGGTTTTGCCTCACTTGTTCAGTTTGTACATTGTACATTAACACACCTCTGGCACATACAATCTTGACCCTGATTCAGAAGATCCAGCATTCCTTCTTTAGTGTTCAAATGCAAAGTGAAAAATAAGGAATCTTTTTGATGTACAATTATTGGATATTTTTCCATACAGACGATAAGCCTTTACCCCAGCCAACATGCCTTCCCCTACCACCTTCACCAACCCCCACCCCCAATCAGATCATCAGTCTGTGCTCACCTGTCCACTTGTACTGATATTTGTTGGTTTCAATATGTGAAGGATCCACAGAAGAACTGTTGGGAAAACAAAACTAGATATTGCCATCAAAAGGTGCAAGCTATCCCAAGTATTAATTAATCTCAGTATATCATATCCGATAATTGAGAGTTAGTTGAGTTTATTATGTTCATCTGAATTGCTAGTAATCTGATTTCAAATGTATCATAAGTAAAGGCAAAAACTGTAGAGTCCTACAGCACAGAGACAGGTCCTTTGACCCAACCTGGTCCATGCCAACTAAAATGTCCATCCATGCTAACCCCATTTTCCTGCACTTGGACCATATCCTTCTAAACCTTTCATATCCATGTATTTATCCAAATGCCTTTTAAATGTCGTTAGTGCATCCACCTTAACCTCTTCTGCTGGCAGCTCATTCCATATGCGTAACCACTCACTGAGGAAAAAAACATGTTGCCCCACAGGTTCCCTTTTATTCTTTCCCCTCTAACCTTAAACTGATGTCCTCGAGTCCTCGATTCCCCAACCATGGGGAAAAGACTGAGTGCACTCACTCTATCCATACCACACATGATCTTATACACTTCTACAAGATCCCCCTCTCAGTCTCCTACGCTTGAAAGAAAAAGAGTCTTAGCTTGTCCAACATTTTGCTGTAGCTCTGACCATTGAGTCCAGGCAACATCCTTGTAAATTTCTTCTGCACTCTTTCCAGTTTAATAACATCCTTCCTTTAGCAAGTTGACAAAAACTGAACTCAATATTCCAAGTGCAGCATCACCAATGTCCTGTACAACTGCAACATATCTTCCCAATCTCTATACTCAGTGCCCTGACTGATGAAGGCTACTGTGCCAAAAGCCTTCTTCACTTCCCTATCTACCTGTGACTCCACTTTCAGAGAATTGTGAACCTGAACTCTAAGGTCCCTCTGTTCAACTACACTCCTTAAAGCCCTACTATTCACCATGAAACTCCTACCTTAATTTAACTTTCCAAAAAGCAAGACCTTACACTTGTCTATATTAAACTCCATTTGCCATATCTCAACCAGTTTCCCAGCTGATCAAGGTCCTGCTGTAATTTCTGAAAACCTTCCTTACTGATAGCACATGGTTTAATGTTATCTGCAAACTTACTAATCATGCCTTGTACATTCCCATCCAAATCATTGATAAAGATAACAAACAGCAAAAGGCCCAACACTGACCCCTGAGGCACTCCACTAGTCACAGGTCTCCAGTTTGATGAGCACCCTTCCACTATTACCTTCTGCTTCCTACCATCATACCAATTGTGTATCCAATTAACCAGCTGCCCCCCCCCCCCTATTCCATGTGATCTAACATTCCAGAGTAGTCTACCAAATCGAAGGCCTTACTGAAATCCACAGAGACTATATCTACCATCCTGTCCTTGTCAGCCTTCCTGGTCACATCATCATAGAGCTCTAACAAATTTGTGTGGCATAGTCTCCCAAGCACACAGCCATGCTGACTACTCCTAATCAAACCCTATCTTTCCAAATGCATATATACCTTTGTAAGAAAATTGTTCAAGTGTTATGTTGAACTTTGGCTGAAGGTTTGGAGTCATAGAGTTATATAGCATGGAAACAGACCCTTCGGTCCAACTTATTGTTGCCAACTAGAATCCTAAATTTCACCAATCTTTAAGTTACACCTCTCTGCTTCTGCTGCCACCTCTTATAATGTATTAGGCAAGAACTTTCAAAATGTTCGCAGTAAAGGGACAGCTGGAAAATGAGAAATCTTCAGAAATGAGATTATGAGAGTCCAGAGGAAGTATATTCCTGTTAGGGTGAAAGGAAAGGCTGGTAGGTGTAGGGAATGCTGGATGACTAAAGAAATGAGGGACCATCATGGATCTGGGGTGGGGGGGTGGGGAGTGCTGCCCGCAGCAATGTCATGCAATCATAGACAAAGTCAGTACTTTTATATTGAGTGTTTCTGTTTGCAGTCCCTCTTTAGGGTTTCGAAGGGGCTGCTGCTCAATTTCTGGTTGCACTTCAGCCCATACTGCTGATCCATGGGCACCCTGTACTGGGAGGGGCGAACGGGTCAGTGAGCCTGCTCCTGGGTTTGGCCAAAGTGACCGCTAACAAGTCCAGCTAATGGGCTGTGGAGGAAGTCATTGTACTTGATTGTCTGCCCCTCTTTAACAGTTATGTCTGCAGTCCATTGAGAGGGAGCATGCGGTGTTCACTGACATGATGGAGACCTTTAGAATGCAGGGGGTACCACACAGTGTGGGCTGCATCATCACAATGTTATTTTGATTTAGTTAGTCTCTGTTCACCTTAAATCCAGCAAAAAAAGGAAAAAACAAGATAAGATTTTGGGACTATGTTTGATACAAATGTTCACTTAAGAGCTGAACTCCAGTTAATTACTTGTATTCAAGGCTTCATTTATCTCCTTTAAATCCCTCTTTGCTGATGGCATTTTCCTAATGATGAGATCTGCATGTATTAAACCAGAACCATTACCTTGTTATGTTTTATCTAAGACTGAAATCCAAGCCATGAATGAATAAAACCACGCAAGATTTGTCTCTGCAGTTTGTCTCTACTAGCCAACACATTAGAGTAGATTGCAAAAGGAGAATGAGAAAAATGAAGACTGAACTCAAATGTAATCTGATGAGTCACTAGTGTATCACACATGCCACACAAACACCCCTTAACTAGCTTCAGCAATATAAGCAGACCATTAATAAATAAAGATGCAATTAAAGAATTGAGGTGAAAATGGATTGATGGAAAAGAGAGGTGGGACATCTTTATTGAAGAAAGGTGGGACATCTTTGAAGAAAGCTCAGGAGAAACTTGGTCTCCCATTGAGCCGCAAGAGCATATTTACAGATGTCACTAGTGAGCAACATATTTTGGTTAAACATTTCAGACAACAGCTTTCTGTAGTGAGTGCAATCAGCTTAAACAGAAGAGGCAACAATGTATTTGCCAACTCTAAGGATTAATCTGCATGTTTCATCACATGATATCTGGCCTCCAACCTGTATTTTCAATTCATATTTAATATTTACTGAAAAAGCTTTCAAGGGAAAATAAAAATGAACAGGTGACTTAGAGTCATAGAGATGTATAGCACAGAAACAGACCCTTCGGTCCAATCCATCCATGCTGACCAGATATTCCAACCCAATCTAGTCCCAACTGCCAGCACCTGGCCCATATCCCTCCAAACCCTTCCTATTTATATACCCACCCATATGCTTTTAAATGTTGCAGTTGTACTAGCCTCCACCACTTCCCCTGGCAGCTCATTCCATGCACGTACCACCCTCTGCGTGAAATAGTTGCCCTTTAGATCTCTTTTATTTCTTTCCCCTCTCACTCTAAATCTATCCCCTCTAGTTCTGGACTCCCCCACCTGTGGGAAGAGACTTTGTCTATTTACCCCTATCCATGCCCCTCATGATTTTATAAACCTTTATAAGGTCACCCCTCAGCCTCTGACGCTCCAGGGAAAACAGCCCCAGCCTATTCATCCTCGTCCTATAGCTCAAATTCTCCAACCCTAGCAACATCCTTGAAAATCTTTTCTGAACCCTTTCAAGTTTCACAACATCTTTTCGATAGGAAGGAGACCAGAATTGCACTCAATATTCCTTTAGACTTCTTTTGAGTTTTTTCCTTGGATTGCTCCCATTAGTGTTCTGATGATTGTTCTCCAGTTGCTGGAGGCTCCAGGTCAGTTCTGGAGAGTGAGCAACCCTAGACACAATACATCCATCATTTCAAAGGACAGGAAGCATTTCAATCAGTGCCATACCCGTTCCAACGTAACATTCGAGTTATTGTGGACCTGATATTTGCCAAAGGCTAGCTGGAACCAACTAGCATCTCACATAAGTGGGATAGGCATCTAGTTAATTCTCAGAGGAGGTAAGTCTTCCAAATTCCCCACTCTCCAATCACCCTGGGCAGAGAGGATCTGGATAAATGTGAGGCATTGCATTTTAGTACAACCAACAGGGGTAGGACTTATACAAATAATGGTTGGTCCTTGGCTAGTATTGTATAACAGGGGGACCTAATGGTTCAGGGACATGTTTGTGTCGCTTATAGACGAGGTGGCTCAGAAGTTATTTAGCATGCTTGCCTTCATTGCTCAGTCCTTCGTGTATAAGAGTTTTTCTCTGGACTGTAGGAGGTTGAGAGGTGACCCTTATGGAAGTTTATAAAATCATGAGGAGTATAGATAGGGTTAATGGTAATGTATTATTTTTTCCCCCTGGGATGGCAGATTTCAAGACCAGGGCATATATTTTTACTTATTTTTAAAAAAGACATGAGGGGCAAATTCTTTGCACAGAGGGTGGTTAGTGTGCAGAATGAACTTCCTGAGGAAGTGGTGGATGTGGGCACAATTACAATGTTTAAAAGACATTTGGATAAGTACATGAATAGGAAATGTTTGGGGGGGATGTGGGCCAGGAGCAGACAGGTGGGACTAGTTTATGCAGCATCTGAGGAGCAAGAGAATCAACATTTCGGGCAAGAGCCCTTCATCAGAAACGAAGGGCTCTTGCCCGAAATGTTGATTCTCCTGCTCCTCGGATGCTGCCTGACCTGCTGTGCTTTTGCAGCACCACACTCTCGACTCTGATCTCTAGCATTTGCAGTCCTCACTTTCTCCAGGGACTAGCTTATGTTTGGTATGAACTGGTTGGACCGAACGGTCTGTTTCAGTGCTGTATGACTCATCAAAGGTAACAGCAGCATCGAGGGGTTGTCAAAGATACAGTCTTTTAGCCGTTTATTAAGTCAAGGTTCTATCTAGTGAATGTCAAAGATCTAACAACATTGTTGTGACAAAGAGCTTCTGATTCTAATTTTTATCCCTTAAATTGGCATCACTAAAGACAAATTATCTGCTCATTATCACATTGTTGTTTAGGGAGTTAGTGCTGCTCAAATTGCCTACCACATTCCCTAAATTGCAGCAGTAAACTATGAAGTGCTTAATTGGCTATAAAATGATTTGGGACGTTCTGAGGCATTGAAAGGCCCTTAATAAAAACGTGTTCTTTCTGTCTCCTTGGTGCTTCCCTGTATCAGCACAGATAAGACCGGGAACTGGGTCATGAAAGGACGATGATCTGAAAATATGCTCCGTTTCTGTAGCACAGAGTGTGGAACTGCACTGTGCTGCGATTTCCTGGAGAAAGAGTGGGCTAAAAGGGCAATGGGGATGAAACCCATGGTAGAGAAACAAAGGAGCATAAAACACTGGCAGTTCAGGCCTGAGTCTCTCAATGTCTGTGAGTCTCCCTATCTCCTGTGCTCCTCCAAACTGCTCAGGAATTGGGAAGGGCAGGGAAGCGGAGACTTTACCCACCTTTAGGGCTTGAGCTCTCCCATATCCTTACCTCAACCCCCACACTCCAGGCCTTGTTACCTCGTAGTCTGCCACTACATACAACCCATTGTCAGCCACTCACAATCCCCTTTAATAGCTATTCACCCTCTAGCCAGATGGTTATCAACTCCTTTGTCTGTCTAACTGTTCTTTCTCTTTGGGCTCCATCCTCACCTATCATTTATTCCTTACCCCCTTCCTCCACCCTACCTTCTGCATGTAAACCAACATTTTCCCAGCTACCATCAGTTCTGAGGAAGGATCATTGGACCTGAAACGTTAACTCTGATTTCTCTCCACAGATGCTGCCAGACCTGCTGAGCTTTTCCTGCAATTTCTGTTTTTGTTTCTGATTTACAGCATCTGCAGTTCTTTTTTTTTATGTTTTTGTTTAATTTACCATGTTCATCAGGAAACTGACTAGATTGGAAACATTGCTGATTTTTCACGTCAAACTATAATTGACAGTAATATCTGACAGCGTAGATGATTAGATTAGATTCCCTACAGTGTGGAAGCAGGCCCTTCGGCCCAACAAGTCCACACCGACCCTCCGAAGAGCAACCCACCCAGACCCATTCCCCTACATTCACCCCTAACTAATGCACCTAACACGACGGGCAATTTAGCATGGTCGATGCACCCTAACCTGTACATCTTTGGACTGTGGGAGGAAACCGGAACACCCGGAGGAAACCCACGCAGACATGGGGGGAATGTGAAAACTGCGCACAGACAGTCGCCCAAGGCTGGAATCAAACCTGGGTCCCTGGCGCTGTGAGGCAGCAGTGCTAACCACTGAGCCACCGTGCCGCCCCTTTCCAGGGTAATTTCTGTTTTTGTTTCTGATTTACAGCATCTGCAGTTCTTTTGTTTTTTAATTTTTTTTGTTTAATTTACCATGTTCATCAGGAAACTGACTAGATTGGAAACTTTGCTGATTTTTCATGTCAAACTATAATGGACAGTAATATCTGACAGCGTGCATGTTCTATGTAATTCTGTACCTTTCTTACTTAGAGATGTAAGGCCATCTTTCCACTGAAATGTGACCTTCACAATTGTCTCTGTCCTACTCCGAGCTGAGTCAAAACAGACCAGAAAAGACACACCCTTTGCTAGTTTACTACACGGTGATCAGGACAGAGCGGGTGGAGGAGCAGACTTGGTCTGGATGCCTCGTGGTTGGGATAGAGCAGTAATGAGCTGGGTCCCCTGCTTCTCTTGAGTATCTGCTGCTTTTAGGGAACTTTAGGTGAGGATGGAGACTAGGTCATGGCTTCAGTGCTCTCATGGTTGACTCCATGTCAATGCTTGTGGACTCTGTGTGTGGTAAAAGGTGTGCATAGAGCCAAGGGTTCAGCTAGGGCTTGAAGTCAGCAACTAACATATGCCACCTTATTCAGCACAGAGTAAACATAAGGTTGTTAAGATAGCCCTTGACAAGATAGCCTAAAATCCAAAAATGGAGGGATTTTTGCATTGGCAACGGCAGATAGCAAAGCTGAGCAAATTCTAGTACTGAAAGCCACAGCATAATGTGCTGCTCTGTGTGGTGGTTGGAAAATATAAACAGCAATTCCTTGGCCAGTCCTAGACGAGGCCAGTGCCAATATATCAACACACAAGGCAGAGGAGAAAAAGAAAAGTAAATTGCTGAAACAGTTTGAGATTTTTAAAGCCTAGCACAGTTTTGTGTATTTATAAAGTAAATGTGATCGATGTCATGGAGAGAATTTAATATTTTCCAAATTGCTGAAGTTATTCATTTCGACATTTAGTCTCATCTGGAGACTTCAGGGACTTGTGGTATAAGTTTGAAGTCCCAGTCATTAATGCTTATGAAAAGCAGCAGTGGTCCTAGTCCTGAATTGGAGGCAATCTAATATATCTCGCTCCAGTACAAAATAAGCAAGCATTCACCACAATAATCTGTTTTTGATGCCTTAGCCAGTTTTATACAAGTGCTGCTGCCACCTCTTGAATTCTATGTGCATCTACTTTATTAACTCACCATATTTGTTATACTCATGTCAAGCTTTGAAAGTCCAAATATGTGATAAGTTGCTAGTTATCCAGTTGCCAAAGCAAGAGTCAGTCTGTCTTCCAACACCTACCTATTTGCATTTCATATTTCAGTACAAACTCTGGTCTGCTGTCTGCTCCCTAACCAACACCCCCTTACCAAGAAGAAACAGCCTCTTTTTGTTTTACCCCTTACACAAAGACCAAATTATAAACACTGCCCATCGAAGGCAGTGTAATGATAACAAAAACCAAAATGGGAGGAAACTAAGAAGGGAACTAAATCAAAATAGCTAATGCATTCCAACCCCATGCACTGCTTAAACCTTTCGAAAGGCTTTGAGGGTGCTGCATGTCCCTCTCCAAAGATGCCCAGGCATGAACATATCCCTGTGGAGCTACAGGTAATCAGGCTTGAAGGTCCCCTTTGTGGACTGCTGGTTGGACTTGTTGATGGTGAATTTAGCCAAGAGAATGTCCTCCAACTTGCCTCTGTACTAAGTGAGAGACAGTCCTTACATACGTAAGCAATTTGCCTTGAACAGTTTGCTTTCCTTTATTAGTTTGTGCAGTTAATTTTCTCCTGGATTATAGTTCCTTAATGATTCTGCGCCATTATGTTAAAGTTAACTGTCTTGTGTTTACTAGATTTACTCATTTCACCTTTTTTCAACAAAGGCAATCCACTGACATCATCCCATTTAATAGAAAATTGGAAAATCGTGGCTGACATTTCTGAAATTTCAACTCTTACCTCTAACTAAAGATGCATCCTCTCTCTATTTGGTGACTTGTTCACTTGAAGACGTGTCCGTCTTCCTCATCACTTTCTCATTTTAGTCAATATCCTAACAATCACTTTATTTATTATATGGCAAATCTCCATTTTGCTTTCTAATCAACCTCACTGTTTACAACCTTTCTTAGATAAGGAGACCACTACTATACACAGTTCTCCAAATGTGGTCTCACCAATGTCCTCATAAACTGAGGCATAACCTCCTTACAATGAACCAGAGAATTCTATTAGCTTTCCTCAATACCTGCCTTACTTAAAACGTTTTTTATGATTATTGCACAAGGACACTCAGATTATTTATCATTCTCGGAGCTCTGCAAATTCTCACCATTCAAAAAATAAGCTTTTTTTATTCTTCCTGCCAAAAATGGGCAATTTCACATTTTCTCGTGTTATGTATTTGCCAAATCTTTACCCTCTCACTTAACCTATCTATATCCCTGTAGCCTTCCTTATGTCAGTCTAATTTGTCCAGTCAATACGTACATTAAAATCACCAAGGTCAACTGCAGTGCCCTTCTTCCAGGTGTCCATTATTTTCTGATTTCTACTTTGCCCTATTGTGAGGCAGCTCTCCAGACAGTTCCCACCTATGACTTCTTTCCCTTGCTATTTCTTCTTTGCACGCAAACTGATTCCTCAACACAATCAATTGCATTTATATCTGTATTCACTACTGCACTGATACCTTTCTCTATTCGCAAATCTAACCCACCTCCTTTTTGCCTATTCTTCCAGAACATCAGATGTCGTTGTATCTTGAGTTCCTAATCCTGGTCACCCTGCAACCACATCTCTGCAATAGCTATCAAGTTATATTCATTCATTTATGTTTATGCCGTCAATGTATCGATTTTGTGACAGGTGAAGCGTACATTCTGATAAAGAACCTTAAGCTTTGACTTTGTACCATTATTGCATAGCTTTTGTTTTATTTAATGCTGCACCTATACATTTTCTGTCTTTTCCTGTCACACTCTGATTATTGTTCTCCACTATACCTCATCTCTACCCTCCATTTTATTGTTTTTTGATCTTTTTAAACTTGCCTTCAATGGCGCTCCCACCCCTCCCCATCCGCATTTATTAATTCAAAGCATATCGTAAGATCATTTGTATGTTCACATCTACTACACTATCCTAAACAAAAGCAACTCAAACCTAATATAATTCATTCTTTTCCTCTAACTTCTATGATTCTCCCTAAACCTACACTATTTGTAACTCTGTCTCTCCCAGTGTCTCTCTCTAGTTGCTATAATTTAGTATGTCATCTTAGTGCCCAACTCTTGCCGTATTAGTCAAAACCCTTCCCCACAACATCTGTTAACCTTGCCCTGGGGATATTGCTCTCCCAGCTCTGATCAGATGCATCTCCTATGTTTTGAACAAGTCTTTTTCTGCTGAGGAACTGGTCTCAATGGAATCTACAGCGTTTCCTTGAGCACCATGTCTCTAGTCATACAGTTATCGGCCTTATCTTCCTATTTACATTAGCACTAAGTGGCCCTGGAAGTAATCCAAAAGTTGCTAACTTCAAATTCTTGGATTGTATCAAAGACCCCTGGTAAAATTGAAGACAGCTGGTAAAAGGGGATAGTTCTCCACAGATTGGACTCCCATCTAGCACAAAGGATGGTGGTTGTGGATATTGGAGGCTAATCATCTCAGTTCCAGGATATCACTGCAAATGTTTCTCAGGTCAGGTGTTTTCTAGCAAACCTGTTCAATGGATGTCATTATACACCTTTGGAGCAAGTGGGATTTGAACCTGGGCCTCCTGGTTTAGATGTAGAGACACTACAAGAGCACCACAAGAGCCCTACTTTCTCAGGTTAGTTTTCAAGGACCAATTCTCTTTCACTGCTTCATTAATGATCTTCCCTTCAGCATAAGATCAGGTGTGGAGATATTTACGTTTAATTGCACAATATTCAGCACCATTCTTGACTCCTCAGATTGTGAAACAGCCCATGTCCATACGTAGCAAGGCCTGGACAATATTCAGGCTTAGACTGATAAGTTGCAATTACCTTTTGCACAAGACAGCAGGCAATGACCACCTCCAATAGCAGAGAACCTAACTATCTCTCCCTAACATTCAAACAACAGTACTGTTGCAGAATATCCCTCATCAACATCTTGGAGATTGCTATTCACCAGGAATCTAACGGGACTAACCATTCTGAGGCCACAACATCTGGTCAGAAACTGAGCATTCTAATGGCAAGTAAATCACCTCTTGGCTTGCCTACCATCCACCTCTTACAGCTAAAAGGTCAAGGGCAACTGGGTAGGTCATTCAGCCCTTCATAACTGCACTAACATATGATAAGATGATGGTTGAGTTGATTAGAACCTCAACTCCATTTTTCTGTCTACTCTCACTACTCCCCTCAGAATAGCACTTGACCTCTTTGTTAATCAAAAATGATACTTAATTAAAGCCACAGAACCAATTATTTCCTGAAAGCTTCACCTTTTTTTTGTACTGTGTTCGAAGGATCAAAGACGTAACTTCAATATGTTGGAGGAACTGAGCACATTTGTTACTAGAGGTTGATGATGGTTACTGTCATACATGCCAAACAGTCAAACAGCATTTTGCACTGAAATTAGAGGAAAGATTTTGTCTTGTGTTCCATGCTACAGCACAGTGTCCATGGATTGACCACTGGGTTGACCTTATTGAGGTTTATAAGATCATTAGGGGCATGGACAAAGTGAACGACAAGGGCCTTTTCCTGAGCGTGAGGGAGTTTAAAACTATACGGGGCATATTTGTAAGGCGAGAGGAGAAAGATTTAAGATGGACATCGGGGCAACCATTTCACAGAGTGGTTCATGTGTGGAGTGAACTGCCAGAGGAAGTGGTGATGCAGGGTATTGTTACAACATTTAAAAAACATTTGGATAATTTCACGAATAGAAAAGGTTTGGAGGGATATGGGCCAAAAGTAGGCAGTTTGGCTAGTTTAGTTTGGGAACATGTTTGGAATGGGCTGGCAAACTCATGACTTGCAAATTAATTCATTAAAAGAGACCGGTGCCATTCTATGTAAAAAATGTGGGCTGGGATTTGTTAACAGTTCTATTTTTAAAACTGCCAGATGATAATTTATCAGCTGTTAGTCATGTGGTTGTGTTATAAGCAGTCATAATATACCATTATTAAAGGTTGTGAAAGGCCCAAGTGATATCAGTAACAATTCAATCACATCCTGTTTATTAAGAAACCTTATGGAAGACTAACTATTTAGGACACTAGAAAGTTGAAAAGGCAAAAGAGGAGGAAAGTGAACTGGCATCTTGATAGATAACAGGGATATCTGGTCAGCATGGATGGGTTGGACCGAAGGGTCTGTTTCAATGCTGTACATCTCTATGACTCTATTATAGGATATTGTCCATGAGCTTGCCTTCATTGTCTGACAGGAACTGGTAATTCATCTTTTTCCAGGTTATTCAACAGCTTTCATGCTTTCTTCATGTCTTCAAGTGTTAGAGACAGAAGTTTAGTTGCAAAAATAAAATCGAAACTAAGCAGGGTAGTGTTTTCACTCAGGAAATTGAAACCAATATGCTTTTGAAATTGTATTGTGTCGGTTGGGCTTCAAGTTTCTCCCCAACTTCCTAAAAACATCACCACAGATGTTTAGTTCTTGCATGAACCAGTGCTATCTAGCAGCTCATACTTTTTTGATTTTCTATTATCAAGTGTTCTTGATGTTTTAAGAGTGGTAACCAATTGCAGTTATATTCATACGACTAAAAATGGATTTATCACCAAAATGCAACATTGTTAATGAATGTGTTTCACCTTCCGTGTGTGAATAACATGATTGAACATAATTGCCTGAACGACTTGCTGTTTTAATTGGGAAACGCTTGCTCATTTCTTATAACTTGTGTATTTTTGATAAGAAGGAAAGCTTTAAAAATGGTCTCTTTCGGCCCTGTGTGCCCAAGAGAGCAGACCCAATCTGAACAGCTTACCTAAATGGAGCAACTGCAGAACCTTGCATTTTCAAGCTGAACTCATGGCATGCCTTGTGACAAATCGAAGAAACGTAAGATGTGTAACTCTCAATGCAACAGTTTTGTACATAAGACACAGGAACAGAAATTAGGCCATTCAGCCCATCGAGTCTGCTCTGCCATTCAATCATGGCTGATAGGTTTTTCAACTCCATTCTCCCGCTTTCTCTCCATAACCTTTGATCCCCTTAGCAATCAAGAACCTATCTATCTCTGTTTTAAATATACTCCATGACCTGGCCTCCACAGCCTTCTGTGGCAATGAATTCCACAGATTCACCACTCTCTGACTGAAGAAGTTTCTCGTTATCTCAGTTCTAAAGAGTTTTCCCTTTAGTCTAAGGTTGTGCCCTTGGATTCTCGTCTCTCCTGCCAATCTTCCCAATGTCCGCTCTGTTCGGGCCAATCAGTGTTCTGTAAGTTTCAATCAAATCCCCCCTCATACTTCTAAAATCCATTAAGTATAGCCCCAGAGTCATCAAACATACCTCAAATGTTACATCTTTCATTCTTGGGACATTCTTGTGAGCTTCCTCTGGACCTGTTCCAGGGCCAGTACATCCTTCCTGAGATATGGGGTCCAAAATTGCTCACAATATATAAACCCACATGTTTTAAATTCCCAAATCTTTTGCACTGCCATGGCCAATTTCTCCTCGAATTATACTGGGATAACCGACAGGTATAACATGATGTCTCATTGTGCAGAGCAGTTTAGCAGTCTGAGGTTGGACAGAATGTGATGACGCCATTGAATCACTTCCACAGCATCACTTTCTGACTGAGCTTCCCCTCGACTGATCTCAAGCCCAAAGTCTCCAAAGCCATAAAACAACTATTTGTAGGTACTCTCTGGGAGCTGACGATCTTCAGCTGAAGAATTCATGTATTCTCCCATTGTTTGACTAATTTGTTGAATCTGGAGCCAGGGCTTTGTATCCTGAGATAAAAAGATGCTTCCATATTCACCTATGCCAATGGAAGAGAGGCAATTCCATATGCACCAATCATGATACTTCACTTTTCTTTCCACACCAGGAAGAAAATCTTAACAAGTCTTTATTGTCAACATGATTGTCACTTGTCTTACAGAATTACAGTGTTGGAGTCAGCATGATCTTTGCACTATGTCAAGCTCAAGAAAAATCCCATAACTCCACATGTAGGTATCGAGGTATAACAAGAACCTCCCCACGATCAGAGGATTAGATAGGGTAGACATTGAAAGTCTTTTTCCTAGGATGATTACTTCAGCATGTAAGAGGGGGCATAACTACAAATTCAGGGGAGATAGATTTAAGACAGATGTCAGAGGCAGGTTCTTTACGCAGAGAGTGGTAAGGGCGTGGAATGCACTACCTGCGAATGTAGTTAACTCAGCCACATTAGGGAGATTTCAACAATCCTGAGATAAGCACGGATGATTTTGGGATAGTGTAGGGAGACGAGCTGACAATAGTTCACAGGTTGGCGCAACATCGAGGGCTGAAAGGCCTGTTCTGCGCTGTATTGATCTTTGTGTCTTTCATTGACTTTAACAAGGCCTTCAGCACAGTAAACCATGAAGGCCTATGTAAGGTGCTGGACAAATATGGCTGCCCTAGCAAGGCCTAGCCATAAGGCTGAAGGTCTTGTCTGACAGGGTATTAGAATCCTTTGAGGTACTGAGCAACTTATGCAAGGGAGAGCCAGCGGACGTGATCTATTTGGATTTCCAGAAAGCTTTTGATAAGGTGTCACACAGGAGGCTGCTAAATAAGATTAGAGCCTGATGCTAAGGGCAAGGTACTGGCAAAGATAGAGGATTGGCTGACTGGCAAAAGACCGAGAGTGGGGATAAAAGAGTCATTTTCTGGATGGCACTGGGTGACTTGTGGAGTTCCACAGGGGTCAGTGTTAGGACCACAACTATTCATGTTGTTAAGTAGATTAGATTCCCTACAGTGTGGAAACAGACCCTTCGGCCCAACAAGTCCACACCGACCCTCTGAAGAGCAACCCCCCCCCCCCCCATTTATTGCTGACTAGTCCACACTACAGGCAATTTAACATAGCCAATTCACCTAACCTGCACATCTTTGTACAGTGGGAGGAAACCCGCGCAGACACAGGGAGAATGTGCAAATTCCACACAGACAGTTGCCCAAGGCGGAAATTGAACCCGGGCCTCTGGCGCTGTGAGGCAGCAGTGCTAACCACTGAGCCATCGTGCCGCCCATAATGTTATACATTAACAATGTGGACAAAGGAACTGAGGGTATTGTTGCTAAGTTTGCAGATGAGACAAGGATAGGTGGAGGGGCAGATAGTGTTAAGAAGTGGGGAGGCAACAGAAGGACCAGCACAGGTCAGGAGAGTGAGGTGAACAACACATCCTGAGGATGGGAGGGCTTGGGGAGTGTGGTGGGAAAAGGGGGCAGATGGGGAGAAAGGGAATTAGTATATTCTGAAGTTGTGACCAGTGCTAAAAGAAATGAGTCTTGTGTTTGTTTCACAAGCCTATCTGGGGAAATTGGGAGAAAATGAGGACTGCAGATGCTAGAGATCAGAGTCAAGAGTGTGGTGCTGGAAAAGCACAGCAGGTCAGGCAGCATCCAAGGAGCAGGAGAATCTGACATTTCTGGCATCAGCCCTTCATCAGGAAAGATGTCTGGGGAAATTGTATAACATTTAAATGCTGCAGCGCAGAAAGCATTCTACATGTGACCTAACACTGCTGGTACACAACCAGAGAGATGGTATGCAGCTGTTTCCAAACAAACAAAGGTTCTGAATAACCAATAAAACAGAGGAATCTAGACAAAGCAACTCTTTTCCCAGGTGGTCCACTGTGGATGGCATTCAGATTTTCAAAGGCATCATATTGCATGAGAACTGAGGATTGATTCATTTCCCTGTTCTATCTGGAGATGTTCTTCATGAAATGCATTTAGTTGGCCTCAGGTAGATTGGCTGTGGTTATTACAAAGAGAGTGGAGAGTGTACTGTCTCATTTGTTCCATTATTCCATGAGTTGCAACATAAAATAAGTATGTGCTGTGTTACTGCATACTTTTTCTGTATTAAACTCAGAATGTACAAATCCATCAACTAGGATTCTTTAATGAACATGATCATTTGTAAAGCATTCATTTATTGTCAATGAAAATACAGGACTGGTTAACACACAGTTTGGAATATGAAAGTGTAAGTGTTTACCCCTTTCTGAAAAAAAACTTAGGCAAAGGGAATAAACGATTTATTTTCTTCACTCATGGGATGTGGGCGTCACTGGCTGACCAGCATTAATTGACCTTCTCTAGTTTTCCTTGAGAAAGTAGTGCTGAGCTGCCTTCTTGGATCATTACAGTCTACCTGCTGTGGGTGGACCCACAAAGCAATTAGAGAGGGAATTCCAGGATTTTGACCCAGTGACAGTGAAAGAACGGTGATATGTTTCCAAGTCAGGATGGTGAGTAGCGTGGAGGGGAATTTGCAGGGGTTGATGTTCCCAAGTACCTGCTGCCTTTGTCCTTCTAGTTAAAATGGTTGTGGGTTTGGAAGATGTTCTTCTGCAGTGCAATTTGTGCATAGTACGCACTACTGCTACTGAGCCTCGGTGATGGAGGGAGTGGATGTTTGTGGATGTGGTGTCAATCAAGCAGGCTATATTATCCTGGATGCTGTCAAATTTCTTGAGTGTTGTCAGAGCTGCACCCATCCAATCAAGTGGGGAGTATTCCATCACACTCCTGACTTAATGCCTCGTAGATGGTGGACAGGCTTCACGGAGTCTAATTCTAGATCGAATTATACAATGAATGGAAAAGTTGATGGGCAGAGAGATCTGGGAGTGCCAGTCCATTGTACCCTGAAGGTTGCTGCACAGGTGGATAGAGTGGTCAAGAAGGCATATAGTATGTTTGCCTTCATTGGACGGGGTATTGAGTATAAGACCTGGCAAGTCATGTTAAAATTGTACAAGACATTGGTTCGGCCGAATTTATAATACTGTGTACAGTTCTGGTCGCCACATTATCAAAAGGATGTGGACGTTTTGGAGAGGGTGCAGAGAAAGTTTACGAGGATGTTACCTGGTATGGAAGGAAAAAACTATGAAGAGACGTTGAGTAGGTTAGGTTTATTTTCAAGAGGAAAAAGGAGATTGAGGGGGGACCTGATTGAGGTTTACAAACTCATGACAGGGAGGATTCAATAACGAGAGATCACGCTTTCAAGGTGAGAGGTGAAAAGTTTAAGGGGGATACATGTGGCAAGTACTTCACATAGAGGGTGGTGGGCGTTTGGAACACATTGCCAGCAGTGGTGGTAGAGGCAGGCACGGTAGATTCATTTAAGATGCGTCTGGACAGGTGCATTAGTAATTCGGGAGCAGAGGGATACAGATGCTTAGGAATTGACCGACAGGTTTAGACAGTACATTTGGATCGGCTCAGGCTTGGAGGGCTGAAGGGCTTTTCCTGGGCTGTAAATTTTCTTTGTTCTTTGAGTCAGGAGGTGAGCTACTTGTCATCGCCTCTGACTTGCTGTTGTAGCATTTTATTTATGTAATGAATCCAGTTGAGTTTCTAGTCAGTGGTGACCTCCAGGATGTTGGTAATGGGTGATTTAGTGATGGTAGCACCAATGAATGTCAAGGGTTCCTGGTTAGATTATCTCTTCATTGGAGATGGTCATTGTCTGGCATTTGTGTGGCACGAATGTTACTTGCCACTTGTCAGCCAAAGTCTGGATATTGTCCTGGTCTTGTTGCATTTGAACATGGACTGCTTCGGTGTTTGAGGAGTCAAACATGGTGCTGGACTTTGTGCAATCTTTGTTGAATATCCACACTTCTGACCTTATGATGGAGGGAAGATCATTGAAGCAGCTGAAGATGTTTGGGCCTAGGACACCACCACATATGTTATTTTGATGCTACCATCCGCTGGGGGCCCTCAGAAATGTCAGCCTTTCTTGTCAACTGAGGATTCTCCACCAGTGTAACTGACAGGGCCCTCAGCCATGTCTGTCCCATTGCCCACACTTCTGCCTGTTCCCAGTCTGACACACCTTCCTGTTCCCAGTCCGACACGCCACCCTGTTCTTGAAGTGAACTCCCTGCAATCTGTCCACCATCTACAAGATGCCATTCAGGAGTGCAGTGAGATTGGGCGGCATGGTGGCTCAGTGGTTAACACTGCTGCGTCATAACACTAGGGTCCAAGGTTCGATTCCAGCCTCAGGTGACTGTCTGTGTGGAGTTTCCACATTCTCCCGGTGTCTGCGTGGGTTTTCTCCGGTGCTCCGGTTTCCTCCCACAATCCAAAAGTGTGCAGGTTAGGTGAATTGGCCATGCTAAATTGCCCGTAGTGTTGGGTGCATAAGTCAGAAGGAAATGGGGCTGGGTGTGTTACTCTTTGGAGAGTTGGTGTGGACTTGTTGGGCCGAAGGGCCTGTTTCCGCACTCTAGGGAATCTAATCAAAAATTTGTCTGCATGACCACAGCTCCAACAATACTCAACATTATCTCGAACAAAGCAAATCACTTGATTGGCAGTCCATCCATCACCTTCAAAATTAATCCTCTCCACCTCTGTCACTACAGCAGTGTATACCTTCTTACAAGATGCGATTCAACAACTTGCCAAGCCTCCTTTGTTCGCGTCTTCCAAAGGGTCAGCTCCACTGCTTAAAAGGGTACGGTCAGCAAATGCTTGGGAACACCAACTCCAAGTGTTCTGAATTCTAACTGTATCACTGTTTCCTCACTGTCACTGTGTCAAAACTCACAAGCTCCCTCCCAAATAGAGCCTACCTACACCAAATGGATGGCAACAGTTCAAGCAGCTGACTCGCTTTCTCCAGAGCTGCCTTGGGACAAGCAGTATATGCAAGCCTCATTAGCAGTGTTCACACGCCATGAAATAATATAAACAAAACTGTGGGTAAATAGGATATCCTAGAATGTCACAGCAGGATGTTGGTGTTTCTAAGGTGTATTCCTTACATCAGAATTGATAGATTAATCCACTCATATTCCAGGAAATATAGTGGAGGGAAAAGAAAACAGATGAAATATTGTGTGTTAAATGTGGGTGGTTCTTTGTTTTATTCTGATAAGGTAAATGCTTTCTATCTGACTGGTCTGGTGACAACCTAAATGCCACAAGCGTCAACATAGTTTCAAACTACACCCACTGAGTTTTTGGGTAGAGTCCAAGACAATACCAGGATGATGTCTGGAGTCTCTCAGACTATTTATAGAGTTCAATTTTGTTCTTTCCCCAACATCTTACATCCAAAATGTAAAAGTGTCTACAGCAACTGGAAGTTGAATTGCAGAAATAAATGCTTTGATTTTAACTTTTTTTTTTTACTGGAGATAAAGATGTGATTTGATTTATCCCATCTCTTAAGGGATACCCCTCATTCTTAGATTTTGTCATTTAGTCTTCATTTTCTCTTCAAGAGCAAATATCTGCCAACCAGCCATTCTGTCACATCCCCTCAGGATCTTATACGTATGAATGATATCTCCTATTTCATTCTTCTAAAACCCAATGGGTAAAAGATTCAACGTGTTTTACCTTCTTTCACAGTATAAGCCCTTCATCCTGGGATTGAGTTGAATAATCTTTGACCTGCTAACACAATTATGTAATTTTTCAGATAAGGAAACAAAGATAATGTTCTTGAAGTGAACTCATCAAACCCCTGTAGAGCAATGGTAAAATCTCGCTAAATTTATATTCCAGCTCTCTCTCTCCCCCCCCCCCGCCCCCCCCACACCAACCTTGTCACAAGTGGCAATATTTCATTTGCCTTCCTAGACATGTGCTGCATCTGGACACTGACATTTTGTGACACATGTATCAGGCCACCTAGATCTCTCTATTCCCCTTGAAATCCACAACACCCGTCTGTTTAAATAGTACACCACCTTCCTGTTCTTCCTATCGTGCTGTCATTAGCAAGATTAGCCACTGTCCATTTGGTCCCTTCATGGATGTAGATCGGTAGTAGTTAAAACCCCAGCACTGAGCCCTGTGAAACCCAAATTATCCACTTGAAATGGACGCTCTTTTCATTTCTGTTTGCTTCCTGTTAGCTAACCAGTCCATTGAGGTGGCCCCTTTACCAAAAGTCTTCTGGCAATCCACATACACCACATCATCTGCGTCAATGTGACTGATCTTTTCATGGCCTCGGCTCCACTTACTTGTCTGGTCACCATAGCCCTTAATTCCTTTACTGTTCAAATATCTATCTATCTTTGCCTTAAAAACATTCGACGAGGTAGCCTCAACTGCTTCACTGGGCGGGGAAATCCACAGATTCACAACCCTTTGGGTGAAGACGTTCCTCCTCAACTCAGTCATAAATCTGCTCCCCCTTATTTTGAGGTTATGTCCCCTAAGATCTAGTTTCACCCACCAGTGCAAACAAACTCCTTGCTTCCTAGCTTGTCAATTCTCTTCATAATCTTATACATTTCTATTAGATCTCCCCTCATTCTTCAAATTCCAGTAAGTACAGTCCCATAAACCAACCCTCTCCATTCTCGAATCAACCTAGTGAGCCTCCTCTGTATCTCCTCCAGTGCATCTTTTGTCAAGTAAGGTGACCAAAACTGTACACCGTCAATGCCCCTGTAACATAGAAAAGGCAGAAAGCATCGCTGCTAATGGTTAGAAGTGGCGTTCCCTACAGGACACTCACACCCTGGTTAGTGTTGTCATGGCATTGGGATAACGAGTGACACTTACTCAGCTGCTAGCTCATGGATGTCTCAGCATTGCAACAGATGAGCTGTCAGTGCATGGACCTTCAGAAGTAGTGGGTGCAGTGACAAAAATAGTGTGAGTGTAAAGGGGCCGAGGGCAGAGTTACCCTGGCAGAGAAGAGAAAATAATTGACCATTTTCCTCTGCAGTCCAGTCCTCTACACCCTGCCGATGACACCTGGGTCAGTGCCAATCTTCGACCAGGCTGGCATTTGGCTGTTGAGAGTGTCTTTCTGCAGCTCCTCCAAGAAGTGGACGTTTTGTTGTTGCACCAGCCCTTCCATCAGGACCTCCGGAGCAAAAATGGCTGTTAATGGAAGTTTGTGAAGATCAGGTCAGAGAACCGACTTCAGTTTGTCAGGTTACAGCCAGAATCACTCCACCGAACTTGACAGGGCTTGAACATAGCTAAACACTGGGTTTTCTAAGCTAGAGATCAGAAGTAGAAAGTGAGAACTGCAGATGCTGGAGATCAGAGTTGAGAGTGTCATGCTGGAAAAGCACAGCCAATCAGACAGCATCCGACAAGCAGAAGAATTGACGTTTCGGGCATAAGCCCTTTATCAGGAATGAAGAACTTATGCCTGAAACATTGATTCTCCTGCTCCTCTGATGCTGCCTGACCTGCTGTGCTTTTCCAGCACTACACTCTCGACTAAGCCAGGGATCAACCTGCTAAAATTTTAAACCGCAAGCAAGCAAATGCATTCAACCTTTACGCTCTGACATAAACTCCACAGTATAAACAAATGATCTTCCAGTAATACTCCAAGGGTGGGTTGCAGTCACCTGATCTCTGGCACACACTGAATTCGGTCACAATTTTCTTATTAAAATGTCCTTCAGAAAAATAACACCCATGTACCACTAGTTTTAAATACAAACTCTTGCAAATAATGACGTATATAGCACACACCTTCCATCATACATCCGCCAAAGGAGATTGTAGTATCTCTTGAAGAGGCATTTTGATTGACAATTACAAATTATTTTAAAGCTGTTTCTTTTGTTACATTAGCAATAGTAACATGTTGATAATAACCTAACAACAAGTTTCATGGATTTTACACATGTCCATTTGAATCACAGCACTGGGTTGCTTCACATATGTTTTTGATAACATATCAAATAACATGTCCATTCGAAGAATATCAACGCATATCAACAGCATTAAACTCCACTGAAATAACTGTGGGTTCCTGTCCCAAAATTTCTCTTTCAAACAAAAATCAAAGGATTGTGGTTCATACAAATAAGTTTCTTCTACATTTTTGCTGTTAAACTATCTCAAAGTGATGCGCAGCCAGCAAAGCCTCAAGGTCTGTCCCCACTATTGAATATTTCTGTTTACGAGAATTCGTTTTGGTTGAAAAAGTGCCGACAGGCCTTTCCATCCTGAATTTGTCATCTTCTAGTAACAGGTACTGGCACCAATATTGCTATCACCAACAGCCAGTTTCAATGGCCTTTCATAATTCACTGTTACTGAAATCAGTTATCAGCACCCCAGCTTTCAAATTGCCCAAAAGGACTCTGAAGTTCTAATACCCATTCAATTTTTAAAAATCTTTATCATGTTCATCAGAGGAGCCACTGCAGTTGCTGAAGTTCAGAACATACTTCTGGTAAAATTCATATGTGCCAATATATCCCAAAACATCGCAAAAAAAAAAGCCTGAAAGAACTGCGGATGCTGACAAAGACATTAATTCTGCTTTCTCCCCACAGAAATATCTGCTGAGTTTTTTTCCAGCAGTTTCTGTTTTTGTTTCGCAAAATTTCATGTTTTGTCCTTGGCACAGGAATATCCAAAATAGCTCTTACATTTACTTCTCTAGGTAGTCCTTGGCTGCACAGCATGGACCAAGTACATTGAGTTTGCTTTAGTTAATCCCCTTTTGTCCGGATTTATTTGGTTCTTTTCAACTGGTTGAACATTTGAGTCATGTGTTGTAAAGGTTCTTCCCAGGTTTAACTGAATACAGCCACATTGTCAGTGTAAACCAAGCAGTTACATAGTCCCTCAATGACTTTATTGGTTGACATTGCTATTTCATTTTCCATTCCAAGTGCATGACTTTGCATTGTAACACCATTATGCCCACTACTAAGGTTGGCTAAGTATGTCAGCCTCATTTTCTATACCTGTTCTCCTTTTTCTAAAAAAAATTGTATCTAATAGCTGATTTCTAAGTCAGCTCCTTTTTTTCGTGGTCTCTTCTTCCTGCCTAAGTTTATAGGCCTAAGGTTGAGTCACAATATCCTGTAACATCTTTTTCTATTACATCCACTCGTGTCTCCAGCAAACTTTAGTGAGGTCAACATTTTTGAACTGGCCAGGTTATTTCCCAAGATAAAATTTATTCCTTCTATCGGGATATGTTTCATTACTCCAACGACAGCTTCCCCATTTTCTGTGTCAATTTTTAATTCAACTCACTATGATAAATGAGGGGGTAACCTCCATATGTACCTCCAAGTAATATCTTCTCTTTCATTAATCTTGTTGAAGGGCAAATGGTATCACTTGCCAACATCAGGCACTGACATGCCCCAGGTATCCCTCAATATCTTCATGAATTTAGTTCTTTTTTCTGCATTTTTGCAACAGAAATGGGAAAACAACTTTTTTAAAGGCCAAGCATTGTTGAAGCATTTCTGCACTGTAATTGTTAGAACAAAGAACAGTGCAACACAGGAACAGGCCCTTCGGCCCTCCAAGCCTGCGCCGACACATTCTTGCCCTTCTATACTAAAACTGGCTTCACAGGATCCGTATCCCTATCCATGTATTCGTCCATGTGCTTCTTGAATGCTGCTATTGTGTCTCTTTCCACCACCTCCTCTGACAGCGCGTTCCAGGCACTTGCCACCCTTTGTGTGAAAAACATGCCTTGCACATCTCTTTTCAACTGCCCCCCCCCAGCTCCCCCACTCCACCCCACTGTGTCCCCTTGTAATTGACCCCTCCACCCTCAGGGAAAAGCAAGCCCTGTGGGCAGGTATCACTGAACTGCCTTCCCAGTCATTCCCTCTGCCCATAACACCTGTGTATCTATCTATGTGTGGGAACAGTTTATAATGGGTTAGAGTTTTAACCAGGAGAGCTGTATGTTAACTGTTCGTAACTGTTTAACTGCAGTTATAATCCGTTTATTTCTAATAAGTAACCACTCCTCTTAAGTGTCAAAAACTAATCCGTGCTTTCTGACAACTTGAGTCTGAAAGACAAGTGAACCGGGAATTTCAGCATTCTTTCTGACATCTTTAAATTTTGTGACAACCCCAGGAATAGCAGCATTTGGTTTCCCCCTCACTATGCCAGTGAGGCTTTACGGAATCGGAAGTAAATGGAAGTGTTTACTGACACCGACAGCTGAGGGCAACTATACTCATTGGGGGAATGCAAAGGAGCAAGCATTGATGGCATCATACACACCTTTGTGATGTCATGCGCAAATGCGGTTTTGAACTGGCGGGGGAGAGGGATACTGTGCACACGACGGGGTGTTGGAGAGTTCCCAGAGTGAGAGAGGAAGAGAAGGACAGCCCAGCAGTGGAGTGAAGGCAGAGCCGGGTGGGTGAGGGGAGACAGAACGGGCTGGTGGTCGGAGTGGCCTCTGGCACCCAGCCCATCCTTGCTGTCTCCATTGCTCCACCCCCACCTCTCCACTCCCTGCCCAGTTCTGTCTCCTGGTTCCTCACTTCCCACTTATTGTTCAAAACTTCAACTTAACCAATTCTTTAAAAGGGACTTGGATCACACTTACATTGTATCCAGCACAAAACCATCAACAGCCTCCAGTTTTTGTGACCTCATCTAATGTTGCTACCGGGCAAGTTCGACCTCAGATTGAAATTGGCTTGAGAGATCACATTTTTAAAGAATATTTAACATTGTGGCCAATCACTGAAACATAGGCACATAGAACAGTAACACAGAAGTGTTTTGAGGTCCATTGCAAAAAATTGAATGCTGCTGGAAGAAATAATAGAGGATTGTTTGAATAAAACTAATCGAGAGTTAGCAGATAAATTGTTGTAAGATGTAAAAGCAGGATCTTGTAGAGAACACTGGCATTAAGTCTGCAAATTTCCTTTAATAATAAAACAGAAGTTTATTCCTGAAAAGGGAAGATAACAAAATAAGACAAACCAAGCTCTATAAATAAAGAATGGAGTTTGAGATAATCTAAAACAGGCTGCAAAACAAAGTCTTATCTATTGTCTAACACTATCATTTTACAGTGATTCAGGTCCAGCAAAGTGACCCTTCAATATCAAATCTTTAGATCTGACTCAAGCATTTCTTCCCAGCTCTATCCTATCCAATGTGAAGTCTTCCTATGTAAAGACTCTCAAACTAAAAAATTGGACTTTTTATGTTTTTTTAAAGAAATAATCTGCTGTCTTCTAACCAAATACTTCTGGTCTAGAGGTTTCAAAGGCTATTACACCAAGATAACAGCACTTTCCTTGTGCTGCCCATACTGTGCCTTAGAAGTGAAGCTATACTTGTTTCAGGTGTCCTCAAAAAAGGACACAAGAAGCTCTGAGTATTTGGGTTTCTCAAGTTAATGAAAAATTCCTTGATGATTCTCAAGCAAATTCAAACCAATACTTTTCAAAGTTTACCCTGCAGTATTAGTAAATTATATTCCATTAACCTCCAGGAGGCTTGCAATCACTATCTCTCTGCCACACAATGAATTAGGTCATGGTTACAGAAAGGATTTGCTTGAGCCCATTTTGTTCTAAACCTCTTTACAAAAGTAATCTATATGCCACTGGTTTGAAACGCAAACTCTAATAAAAACCTATGTTGACAATGTATGTTGCAAAAACCACTCACCTTCATTGTAGCTGGAGAGGCCAGCCATAGTGACAGAACGAGTGGGTCACTTCACAATGAAAGTAAAAGACAGCAGTAAGAAAAGAGCACCCTCCAGTGGTTCTTACAATTACTGCAATACAGAGGAACCTCACCTCAATTATCGAGCGTTTGATTATCCGAATATCCGGCAAATCACGAGGTCCCCATGCTTGGCTAAACTGTGTTATCTGGAATTCAATAAACCGAACGAAGTACTCCCACCAGCGTCCTTCAGATAATCGAGGTTCCTCTGTATTTATAACTGGACTGCATGGTGTTGATTGATATTTTTTGTCACGTGTACCGAAGTGCCGAAGTGAAAAGCTTTGTTTATGAGCAATACAGGCAGATCTTAGTAAGCAAGGACGTACAGATCAGAGGTTGTAAAAAGACTTAGACAGAGGCGTGCAAGTTAATGTTGCACAAGGAGTGGGCTAGGCAAAATCAACATTAACAAGATCAGCATTATTTGAGGCTAGACAGTCCATTCATCGGTCTAATAACGGCGGGGAAGAAGCTGTTGTGAACCTGCCAGTGCATATGTTCAGGCTTCTGTACCTTCTGCCTAATGGAAGAGGTTGTAGGAACCCACTACCGGGGTGAAATTATAACATTGAAGAGTGGAGCACACTGAGGCAGCTAGATTTGGGTCTGCTACACATTTTGCTGCACACAGCCTTTAGTCCAGTGGTGGAACAAAACTTTTAGTCATTTTTATTTTCGTGGCTGTTGCAACTGCGTGTAATACTTGGGCGGTGTGACTTTCAGCTGAATAAATGTTTACATATGTCAATCCTTCATAGTTCACATAAAACAGAAGGTTAGCAACAGGGACTTTGGCTATCCTTCCCTTTCAATCATAGAAAAGGAGAGCAAGAAAAGTACTCTTGATTTCAATGGGGCAGTCAATTAAACCAGTTGCTTTAAAGCAGCCACAAAGATTTTTTTCCATTGGTTTGGAGCTGGGAGGTGATAACGGTCAAGTGTATAATTCCTTGTTAATGCATAAATGCTCAGATTTGCAACTACCTGTGTTTTTTAAATTGTGGAACTCACCAAATCCCTGTCACTTTCTCCAGAATGGAGACCCGCGGTGAGGCTGGCAGCGGTCAACTGTGCAAACAGTCAGAATGTGAAAATCTGTCGAAGATTTCAAGTGACCGTCTATCCAACAATGAAGGTATGGTATGGGTGCACTGGATCGCAAGAAATGCATTCACTGAAAATTCTTAGGGCACATACTGAGTCCAGTTCCATTCAGCTGCTCAAATCCAAGATCTGAGTGTTTGTAATTAAGACAAAATGTGCCAAACCTCACGTACAACCCCTACTTTAAAACCAGAAATAAATTAGTACTCCCTCTGCCTGGAATGAACCGAAAGTTCATTTAGAGTTTCGGTCGATGGTGTGTGAGTGCTGTTTATTTCTGAGCTTTGGCCGAGTTATTTTTATTGTTATTCATTCACGGGATGAGGGCATCACTGGCTAGGCCAGCATTAGTTCCCCGTCCCTAATTGCCCAGAGGGCAGTTAGGAGTCAACCATATGGCTGTGGGTCTGGAGTCACATGTAGGCCAGAACAGGTAAGGATGGCAGTTTCCTTCCCTAAAGGACATTCGTGAACCAGATGGGTTTATCTGACAATAGATTCGTGGTCACCACTAAACTCTTAATTACAGATATTTATTGAATTTAAATTCCACCATTTGCCAGGTCCCCAGTATTATCTTTGTAGCTATACTTGGGGAATCTTGTGGTGCCATGGTAACATCCCTACCTCTTAGCCTGGATTTAAGTTCCACCTGGACCAGAAATGTGTCACAATATGTCTGAACAGGTCAATTAAAATGATCTATTCTCGGGTTAAGTGCACATACCTACCCCCTTCTCCAGAAGTGGTGGTGCAAGGGTTTTTAACACTATAAGTGCGTGTCTTACTTATCATACAGGGGGTTCAGTGTAGCTATGGCAAAGGCCATTATACCAGATGAGTGGGTGATATTTTAAAGGGTTTTTTTTAGATCTGTACCAGCTCATCATTGCTCAACAAAAGCTGGATCGTGGATGGGAAAATGTAGCCCTACACTAACTCAGTTAAAACATACTTAGTTACCCTTCTGCGCTTCTTCCATTGCTAACTTGGCTTCGGGTTGTGGTTAATCAGGGTATTGGCTCATTTGTTTTGTTACTTGTGTCCAGCTGAGTAGTGAATAACTGTTCTCCCGGCTTCTGCAAAATGCCCCTGATGAGCTGGAATGCGAATTTGGCTGCAGTTCAGGCATCTAACTGAGTCTTTCTGTTCTGAGACTGTCTGCGAAATGTGCATTTGCAGTTTCAGAAATTGGCAGCGCAGGTTCGTGTTGTGGAAAAACAAGGGCGCTGCCAATATTTAACCCAACATTAACTTGGCGGTGAAAGATCGGGGGGTACAATCAGGTGCATCTCCGATAACTGGAGCAAACAGTGAGGTGCAAGCTGACTTCCACCAATTACAGTCGTTGCTAATGGGGCTTTGATCCAAAACCTCGCTGAACTACAAATCATTCATATACACCCATTTGCATTTTAACATGACATCCTATTATTTCCTGACTCCAACCAGTTGGTTGCAGTGCTGCTTTCAATGCCCCACCCAGCGCAATGTGATAGGAAGAGAGTGAGCATAATCTCTGATTTCTGCTGTTTTAGCCTTTTGTTTTAGCCTACAACACTGGTTAGCAGCAATGCAAACAAGCAGATATATATTTTTTAAAAAATCAGTTTGTAATTCCCTTCTGTTAGTGTACAGCCTGTCTGTCAGCTCGTCCACAGCTCCTCATGGAGACACATGGAGATCTCATATCCTCAGACTAAAATGTCAGAGACACTCAGAGGAACCTCGATTATCCAAATACCAATTATCCGAAAGTCTGATTATCCGAACGAGATCTCGAGGTCCCGATGGAAACATTGCATCAAAGACGTGTTTCCAACAATGATCGCGCCTTTTGTTTACAGTGATTAAACAGGCACCGTCTTCAAATGACTGACCTCCCACCCTCTCTCTCACCCCACACTTTCCCTGGAGTTCTACAGAGGGGTGTCCCCTAACCGTGCCCCGCCACGCTTCCCCAGATAATCTCTCCAACATTGTCCTGTACAGGGCAGAGGTGGAACCTGTCAAAAGGTTGCAGTACAAAATTGTGTGTGTGTGCGCGGGCGTGTGTCTTGTTGGGTGTCCAGTCCAGCTTCCCCGGAGAGGGGGCAAGTGTCTAGGAGCTTGGGCAGGGTTGAGGGCAGTGTTGGAGATGGGGTCTCGCGCGTGGTGTGCTGCTGCAGTCTCCTGAACAGTGAGCAGACTTTAAAAGCTCCGAGCCCCAGAGGAAAGGCATTTGATCAAATAACCGAATAATCAATTATCCAAACGAAATAGTGCCCGCCCATCAAATTCGGAAAATCGAGGTTCCCCTGTAAAGGCTTGGCAACCCCTGCCCCTAGATGTATAACATGCAGTCTCACTACCATCTGGGCATGCTCCGACACTCGTGAACCAAGCTGCCTGCTAAAGGCAAACAGCTCCCCTGCCTCAGAACAAAGAATCTGTGGTGAAGCTCAAAGGTGGACTGATACCTAAATTAAGTTATTATAAATTTGACAATTCCTGGCCTCACAGTGCCAGGGACGTGGGTTCAATTCCAGCCTTGGGCGACTGTCTGTGTGGAGTTTGCACATTCTCTCTGTGTCTGCGTGGGCTTTCTCTGGGTGCTCTGGTTTCCTCCCACAATCCAAAGATGTGCAGAATTGGCCATGCTAAAATGCCCCATAGTGTTAGGGGATGTGTTAGTTAGGGGTAAATGTAGGAGAATGGGCTTGGGTGGGACACTCTTCGAAGGGTCGGTGTGGACTTGTTGGGCCGAAGGGCCTGTTTCCACACTGTAGGGATTCTAAGCCATGGCCAAAAGTAGTGTGCTGCATTCCTTTGGCCTCAACCATGGCATTTGAGAGAGGAGCCTTGTCATATGGGTATCCTAGAGTCTTAATACATTGAGTCCAGATTTTGCCCATTCTAACACTAAAGGGAAGGTAACCATTAAGGGTGATAACCCCAACTAGACTGGCATAGAGAATGGGGTGCTGTGAGCTGTCTCCATTAGTGGGAGGGATTATTTTGACCCAATGGAGCAGCCACTGCCTACCTGTGTTACACCTGACTTGTAAAATGCTGTCCTGCCAGAATCCACCAGCTTCAAGGGAGCTTTGAGTCCCTGCTGAGGAATTGAACGGAATTTATCTCACCAGGGAAGCAAACAAAACATTCAAAGGGAGATTCCAAATTTTCCATTGCCAAGCTAGAAGGTCAGGGGCACTTGCACAGAGCTGACCCAGGTAGCTGGTTGACAATGCCTGCAAGACACCTCTACTCAACAAGGGAGTCCACAGGCTGACCATTGGCATTGCCACTCAAGAAAAGACCAGGCTCATCCCTGTAGTGGACCACGGGAAGCAAAAGAAGCATTACAGTCACCCGACAAGACATGCGTTTAGCGGAAACGCATCAGCAAGGTGTCGCCTTCTGTGCAGGATGCAACTCTTGAATCTTTAAAGGCAAAACATTGTCCTTGTGTCAGATTCAGTCCTGCTGCCTACCTGGATATAAACCTGCAGTTCCTCAACTGAACTGAACAGGCGCTGTCTGACATTCTCACATAGGTTTCAGGATGAGGGGGGAAAGACTTAAAAGGAACCGAAAGGGGCAACATTTTCACGCCGAGGGTGGTGCGTGTATGGAATGAGCTGCCATAGGCAGTGGTGGAGGCTGGTACAGTTGTAACACTTAAAAGGCATCTGGATGGGTATATGAATAGGAAAGGATCAGAGAGATATGGGCTAAATGCTGGCAAAATGGGACTAGATTTATCTAGGATATCTGATCGGCAAGGATGAGTTGAACCGCAGGGTCTGTTTCTGTATTGCACATCTGTATGACTGCAAAAGGGAGCAGGAACACACTTGGAGATACTGTCTGTAGTACCATGCTCTTGACATATGGGAGGTCAGTGCAAGAACATGCTGTCTGGTTTGAGGATGGTACCACTGAGATGGAACCTCTCCTTGAAGCCAAGCAGCCTGCTCCAAGAGGGTCAACATACAACTTAACACACTGCTCGGCAGGCTGCTTTTGGTGACATGATGGCTCAGTGTTAGCACTGCTGCCTCACGGTACCAGCAACCCAGGTTCGATTCTACCCTCAGATGGATATGTGTGGAGTTTCCACATTCTCCCTGTGTCTGTGTAGTTTTCCTCCCACAGTCCAAAGATGTGCAGCTTTGGTGGATTAGCCATGCTGAAGTGTCCAGCGAGGTGAAGGCTAGGTGGGCTAGCCATGGGAGATGCAGGGTTAAAGGGACGGAGTCTTTGGAGGGTCGACGTGGACTCGATGGGCTGAATGGTCTGTTTCCACGCTGTAGGGATTCTATGGTTTTAATAACTGGTTGTTGTAACTGTGCTAAAATATGCAGATGACTTTTGATTGAGGGAATATTAGGGAGAAAAATTAAAGAATCAAAATGTCACCCTGTCCATCAGTAAAGAAAATAGTTCCATTGTAAACAAAGACTTTGGATGTTAATACTAACTGCAGTAAATCATTGGAGAGATGATTAGATTACTTAGAGTGTAGAAACAGGCCCTTCGGCCCAACAAATCCACACCGACTCTCTGAAGAGCAGCCCACCCAAACCCATTCCCCCACATCTAACACTATGGGCAATTTAGCATGGCCAATTCACGTAACCTGCACATTTTTGGAGTGTGGGAGGAAACCCACACAGAGAATGTGCAAACTCCACACAGATAGTCGCCTGAGGCGGGAATTGAACCCAGGTCTCTGGCACTGTAAGGCAGCAGTACAAACCACTGTGCCACCGTGCCACCCATCTTAAGACTTACTGTAGGGAAAGCACATCACATTATATAAAGTCAGCTTGGTGAGAAGCTGATATGGAGTCCATAGCAGAGGAGCTTAGCAGATCTATTGACTTGGATAAAGATCCCAGTTGCTGATGCAATACACACTATACTCTTAGAACACGGAAAACTGGCATTCCTGCAAAAGCCACACAGATGCCACTGTCTTTTCCAAGAGTAGGGGCAGCAGACCATACCACCATGCAGGCAATCAATGGCCAAGTGGTGTTATCACTGGAGTATTGATTTGGAAACTCAAGTCATGTTCTGGAGGCCCAGGATCGAATCCTGCAATGGCAGATGATGGAATTTGAATGTGATACAAATCTGGAGTTAAGAGTCTAAAGATGACGATGAAACCATTGTCACTTAATGGAAAGCCCATTGGTTCACTAATTCCTTGTAGGATCTGGTCTACATGTGACTCCAGGCCTGCATCAATGTAGTTGATTCTTTATTGCAATGCAGGTAACAAGTCCCAGCCAAGTCAGTGATATCCACATCTGTGAATGAATTTTTTAAGAACGATTGACGGTAAGAAACTATGGCCCTGTATAAGAACAAGAAAGACCCCAGTGATTGGAATAACTATTGAGGTATCTTGGTGCTAGGCATCATGAGAAAGATATTTGCCCACATTGTCCTTCTGCAGACTGCAGATCCCAGCTAACACATCCACGCTAATCACATTGTGGTTTCAGAATTCAATCAACAAATTACATGATTGTCTTGGTCCAGCTGTTGCAAGGGATATCAAAAGTGACAGCTATCTAATACCTTCTTTGATCTGACTAAGGCATGCGACCATGGGAGCAGAGACAGTGTACTTAAATTGCTGAAAATTGGAAATATGTCCAAACTGATTAAGAGAGTTGAACTACTATGATCTGACTGAGAACTGAGTCTACCAAGCAGGAACAAGGCCTGAGCAGTTTCCATCAATGATGTCTTCATTGCATTGGCCACTTCCATCAGATGGATGATGACCGTGTATCCAGATATTTTCTGTACGATGAATTGGGAATTAGTTTACAGCCTCCTGGACATCCATAACTGTGCTGGAAGGACATCTTCAAACCCTATGTGAAACTGGTGGATACCAACATTGAGGAGGAGGGACAAGTGAGGACTGCAGAGGCTGGAGATCAGAGTTGAAAAGTGTGGTGTTGGAAAAGCACAGCCGGCCAGGCAGCATCCAAAGACAGTTGACATTTCAAGCTTGAGCTCTTCATCAGGAAACCAACATTGACCAACTGGGAGACAGTCCTGACCTCTGCAGGGGTTGAATATTTGGAATGACAACAGAAGAAGCTAGCAGAAACAAAGGCTCAGTGAGCTGGGCACAGGGCCCAGTTAAAACAGAAGCCAGAAAATAGTGCATCTTCACAGCTCAGCATCTCCCTCATCACCAAATGTTACTGGGAAGGCTGCTTCCGAATCCTGGTGCTCCCGCCTGTCCTCAGACTCTCTTGATTCACTATAGTTTAAGAATCTCTTTGTCTCAGCCTTGAATATATTCTATGACTCAGTCTCTGTGGTTTTCTACGAGTAGAATTTATTAGTCCTCTGAGAGACTTTATTCCTACTCATCTCCACTTTGATTGGGGGGTTGCCTAATTTGGACATTTGCCCACTAGTTTCACATTCTCCCATGAGAAGAGTCAGTCTCTTGACATCTGTTCAGTCAAGCCCCCCCTCAGAATCTTCAATGTTTTAATAAGATCACCCCCATGTGGTTCTAAACTCCATTGAGTCCAGGCCCAACCTCTTTTTTCACCAAACAAATCACGGTGTTAACCCAACACTTTCTCTATCAACACCTTCTCTAAACTATCTCCAGTGAGGTACACTGATGCTTAGATAAAAGGACCAAAACTATACACAGTACTCCAATGCGGTCTCATTTGTAAAACTGTGGCAAGATTTCCCTATGTTTTCCCACCAGCAGATAATGATACACCTTCCTATACTGCTACTTTCCTTACCGTCAGCATCTTTTCTTGACAAGGGCATTGTGTTTGTACGTTTCCAATTTGTTGAGACGTTTTCTGAAACTAGGGAATTTTAGAAAAGTACAGGCCTTTCCTATGTGTGAAACTGTTTCCGAATTTCATTCTTCTATGGTCTGACTCAAGTTTCCCCCTTATCCCTGGAGTCCGTAATCTGCAGAATTACAGCAAAAAAACTATCTGTTTCCTGTATTATTTTGTTGCGTTACTTCAAATCGCTCCTAATTCATCCATGGACAAAATTTAACTTGCAGAAATGAAAAGCAAGCGAAGCCAATGTTTCAAATGGAATGTCACAATATTTTAAAAATTTGGCCAGTATTTCCAAACAGATACACTTTGTGTTTATGGCAGTGTTTCAGGAAACATTCTTCATGATCCTGTGGTGAAAGTTGGTCTAGAAGATGTCACTGTGACTTTTGGAATGTATCTCTATCTCTGACCTGTTTCACTTGGCTTCCTTGATTATAATTTTATTTTGTTTTTTTCTCCTCAGTTCTTCAGAGCATTTTCAAAACCGCCATTCAAGGGAGAGGGTCTTAAAGATGCTGGTTAGTACATTTTGAGCATGGTCTGTCTTCGCACTTCAGTTTCATACTGTTCATCAATCATTTGTATTTTGCTAGCACTGTTTCCATAGAGCCCTTCAAAAGGTAGGTGATATGGTGGCTCGGGGGTTGGCACTGCAGCGCCACAATGCCAGCTCCCCGGGTTCAATTCCACCCTCTGGTGACTGTCTGTGTGGAGATTACACATTCTCCCTGTGTCTGCGTGGGTTTCCTCCTGCAGTCCAAAGATGTGCAGGTTAGGTGGATTGACCGTGCTAAATTGCCCATAGTGTCCAAGGATGTGCAGGCTAGATGGATTAACCATAGGAAGTGCAGAGACAGAGTAAAAGGGGGCGGTTAGGGTGCTCTTCAGAGGGTCACTGTGGACCGGATGGTCCGAATGGCCAGCTCCCACATTGTGGGGATTTTGTGTTTCTATGGATATCTGCTCTGGGATATTATGCTTCTTAAATAGTCGGCATTTGTACTTGGCTGTACGGTGGCACTAACGTGGCATCAAGAAGCATCGTATTTCCCTCATTCTAGCCATTTTCTAATTGAGTTGCTGCACCCACACCCCCTCCCACTCCACTGCCTCGAAAGGATTTGCCAGGAGGAGTTTCCAGACTATCGGGTAATGCTGCACTTTCCACCTCTATAAGACTTCTGTGGAAATCTTGGCATGTGACATTTGGCATCATGTTGGGTTCCGGGATGTACCAATCACTGGTGGAAGAGCATGGGGTGCCTTATGCTGCCAGTGTTGGAACCAAACATCTTTGTTATGTTTGGATAGATCCTTGAAGATAAACTTAAGGCACGACTAGGTATCAACAAATGGGTTAGGATGCCTGATTCTGAGCCAGAGACCCCATGTGCTAACGTTCCAATCCCCAACATTCGTGGTGATGCCTGTGTTGCTCCATACAGCTGGCTGTGCATTCAGTCTATAGCAGTCGTGTTCGTACTTTAGTATTTTCATCTTTGAAAGAGACGGTAAGTGGAGGGCATATTAGGCAAGGTGGTCAATTAGACTGCAGTTGGAGTGCCAAGTAAACATCAAGCAGCACAACAATGCTCAAGAAAGGACAAACAGACCCGGGGATGGACAAAATATCAATGGTCTGGCATATCCAACTGGTTGCATCTAACCACAGGGTAACCTAGGTGACCATCCTCTGACCCATATGACACTCATTTGAGTTACTCAGGAGGAGTCTAAGTAGAAGGAACAGAGGAGGCTAGATGTCATTGGACCAATCCTCACCATAGATATTTTGGAGGACTTTTACTGAAATCAATCCAAGATCAGGAAACCAGAGCTCAGTGCATTGCGAGGTGGGATTTCAGGGGTGGGGAGCTGGAGGAAGAAGAGGGTAAATCCCCAAAACCTGCCTCTGTGAAGTCAGGAGATTAACTGGAGAAATGGTGGAAACGAGGACAACACTGAGATCTCGCTACTGATAGCCGAGAGAGAAAACCTGGTTTAACCATCATCCCTAAGGCCCAAAATAATGACTGCAATGAAGCTGAAGAGACTGGGGAAATCCAGAACAGAGTTAGGCTTTCCAGGTTGATTTCAGGGAAGAATTCTTCCCACTCAGTGTCGTGATGACCTGGAACTCACTCCCCCTATTAAGGCTCGACAGTCAATTGAAATGGTGACAAGTCTGACTGGCACATTTTTATTCCAGCAAGTATTTTAAAGATTCTGGATCCAAAGTAGTTCGGCCCACACCATTGAGAGTTTGAATAGCCTACTTGTGTTTGTGCAATGCAATGTCAGTCTTCTGGAGATGTTCTTTGAGGCTTTTTCCTTTGCCAAGTGCTGAACACTTGTTCACCAATTCCAACTGGAACAGGTCAGTGAATACACTTATCTGGTTCGGAAGTTAAGCCATGCAGTTTAAGGAGGGAAAGGTGATGGCTGAATTAGCTGATGTTGTCTGAGTTAAAAATCACACAACACCAGGTTATAGTCCAACAGGTTTAAATGGAAGCACTAGCTTTCGGAGCCTGAAGCTGCATATGAGGCTGTTCCATTCTCCAGGGTACCGTTGAGATATGGATGTGTTCCCACTCCTTGTTAGTATCTCGGCCTAGACTGGTGAGATTTTGTATCCAACTCTGAAGTAAGAAAGCACCCGGAAGTGCCTCCAGTTTCACCCATCAACTGCAACCTGACTTCTGCCATTACAGCTTGCCCTTCCAGTCATGCACTGAGTTTCCACTGGACCTAGTAGAGGGCAACCCAAGATGGACTGGTGCCAGACTGTGAGTTGAGATCTGCAGTTGGCCAACAGACATTAAAGAAAATCAAGGACATAGTCTATGGACAGTAGAGTATGGAGCCCTTTGTATGCCTCATCCATTTCCAGAGGCAGGAGCTAATGAGTCTAAGTAATGAAAGTAGTATCCAGTAATAGGAAGAGTTTTGATTGTTCTCTTCACTGTTTATGCTCTCGTTCAAAAAAAAAGTAAAGTAGTTATTAAATAGGAAATTAGAATTTATGGTAAAAAAAAATTGAGACCCGTAAGGTAGAGATATGACTATGAGTTGAAAGGAGTAAAAGAGCCAAGTTAAATCAGGAACTGGTAGGTGCCAACATTCCCTCTAGGCCACGCAGCCACTCCGAGAGTCTCTGAGAGAGATTGGTGTGCTGACACCGTTCCCAATATTAACGTCCAAAGTCACTTGCGCATGGACCTAGGAGGTCCTTAGAGCGGTAAACAAAATTGGAGGGAACATGGGTAAGTCCTCACGGCAAACTTGGCCTTTGAAAATTGTAAGAGGGAGGAAAAGGTGGTTTTGTAGCATCCTGTCCTTTTGAGTCAGAAGGATATGAGTTCAAGGCCCATTCCAGAGACTTGAGTGCAAAATCTTGGCTGATTTTCCAGTACTGACCTAAAGAGACGGTATACTCTCAGGCATCAAACATTCCACAGCACTACATGAAGATAAAGCAAGAGCACTCTTCAAGTGTCCTGGCAGCATTTGTCCCTCAACCAGTATCAAATGAAACTAGTTCATTGAATAATTTAGCTGGCATCTCGCTTTATTCGATTTGGCCACCATGTTAACTGCACTCCAACAGTGACTACACTTCAGAAAAGTAATTCATTACCAGTGAGGTAATTTTAGGGTGGCCTGAGGCTGTATGAAAGCAAATTGGTTTGTTCTTTATAAATCAGAAAGAAGTTACCATTGTGGGAAAAATAAATGTAAGAAATCCTTAAGGCTATCTAAAGGGGAAATTGGAAGGAAACTCCAAAGCTTTGAGATTTGGTAAAGAATGAGATAAATGGGGAACCTGTGATAAGTTGGTGGCTCGGTAGTTAGCACTGCTGCCTCGCAGCATCGGCGTCCAGGTTCGATTCCAGCCTCAGGCAACTGTCTGTGTGGAGTTTGCACATTCGTCCTGTGTCTGCGTGGGTTTGCTCCAGTTTCCTCCCACAGTCTAAAGATGTGCAGGTTAGGTGAATTGGCCATGCTAAATTGCCCATAGTGTTAGTCAGGGGTAAATGTAGGGATGGGGAATGGGTCTGGGTGGGTTACTCGTTGGAGGGTTGGTGTGACTTGTTGGGCTGAAGGGCCTGTTTCCACACTGTGGGGAATTAAATCTAAACTAAAATGGGGAACAGGACGAGGTGACTTAATGCAGCATGTCAGGAGTATAGTCAGAACTGGAGAGGAGTGTTTAGAACTGTATTAATCAGCATCGTATTAAACTAATAGGGAAGGATAATGAAGAACCACGGATGCTGCAAAACAGAAATGGCTGGAAACACTCAGCAGGTCTGGCAGCATCAGGGGAGAGAAAGTTAAGGATTCTGTGACAGAGTAATTGAGAGATACTAGATTGGGGATTGATCTTGACTTGTGGATCAGCGACTAGATAACCAATGGCTCATCAGATAACTAGTGTTCACATTTTCACTGAAACCTGGATCTGCCAAACAGTCTCGTGCTGCTCAGAACCCTAAGGAAGGCAGATTCAGAGTGGAGCCATCAAAAGGAGGTGGAACAGTGATTAGATTGGTGTTAGGAAGGGCATGTTCTATGAGCTTGTTTGTAACACACGGTACCAACTCATGCTACCCTTGATGCAATCCTCCGAAAATAACAACATGTCACTTTTAAAATGTCGCTTATCTGACTCCCAGCAGGTTATCCAGTGAGTAGCTCAATTATGCAAGACATCAGACCAAGTTAGCTGATGGCAGAATGATGTACACTTTGGCTACCCACAAAGCTGATTTCTCCTGCTTTCTATGACGTGATCTCGACTGGAAATGGATGCACATAATTGGACGTTAAGTGAGGACAGCACTGAGAGTGGTTATGATGCTCCACGCAGTCAGTGACATTGGCTGAGCTCTGGGAAGGGGGTTCAGCTTGTACCTAGTGAACTGCCTCTCTGCGGTATCCCAGGGCTGGGGGTTTGAGAAAAATACGACAGAGACGTTGGAGGCTACTTTGCTAAAGATGTTCACTCCTTGAGAGCCTAGATGCCCCACCCTTTCCAGGAGAGTTTGTGGAAGTGCCAGATCTCCATGGGCAAAAGTGTGACTCGGGCACTTAGTCTGGAGAGGATCCTGATGATTTCTTGTTCACACTTACTGATCCTTTATAGCAGAGATCACTGTCTGTCAATCAAGAAGGTGTGTTACCTTCTTTCCTCACTCTTTTCCAACCCATGCACACTTGAGGGTCCTTCAGAGCACATTTAACTTGAGTGTTCCAAGAAGACTTCCTTCAGGAATTTGCCTGCTTTATGAGCAAGAGGATTAAGTTGACTGTTTGCTTTCTGTTCAAGGTCAGATTCCTTTTGTGTTAGCAATTAGTCTGTGTTCTGAATTCCTTGCCGCTGAATCCAAGACTGAGCATGCAAGAATTGCACGCTTTTACAAGCTTATGCACACAAGAGAGGAGATTGGCTTAATTCTCTAAGGAAAAAGAACTGCCAGGTTGATTGTGGAGACACATCAGTCATTTGCGTCAGTGGAATGCTGCCACAATGTGGTGCAAAGCCAGGACTAATCCTGCTGTGCCAGAGATCTTCAATGTCTGCGGATTGATGCTGGGGGCAGTTGGGAGCCTGCCAGGAGCTTGCTTGCCCTGGCATTGCACACACATGCCAGCCACACTGGCGGGTGCCAGCCCATTTCTGTTAAGGCTGAAACTGAGGTAAAGTTGTCACCTCATTTCACCTTGTTCAGCTACGTCCAACTGAAGGGCAAAGAATGAAGCAAGTTCTAGTTTAAACATGAAAGAGAGTGTGCAGCCAAGCTCTGCTTTAATAGAGAGAGCTCCTGCTGTGGCTCCATTTAAGGACTTTTTGTTCCATCACTCTTTCTGAGTGAGGGAGAGTGTGTGGATATTTTCCACTGGCAGACAGCAGCCAGTAGAGGTACGTAGAGACCCCAGTGCAGATAGAGACAATTCATATTCCACTTTATAACCCACATGTTTATTATGTCTCTTTTGATTAGATTACCTAATCTGATTACCCTTCAGCCCAACAAGTCCACACTGACCCTCCGAAGAGAAACCCACCCCCGTATATTTACCCCTGACTAATCCACCTAACACTACGGGCAACTTAGCATGGCCAATTCACCTGACCCGCACATTTTTGGATTGCGGGAGGAAGCCAGAGCACCTAGAGGAAACCCACACTGACACGGGGAGAATGTGCAAACTCCACACAGACAGTTGCCCGAGGCGGGAATTGAACCAGGTCTCTGGCGCTGTGAGGCAGCAGTGCTAACCACTGATCCACCGTACCACCGGTGCCATCTTTGGATTGCGGGAGGAAGCCAGAGCACCTAGAGGAAACCCACACTGACACGGGGAGAATGTGCAAACTCCACACAGACAGTTGTCCGAGGTGAGAATTGAACCAGGTCTCTGGCACTGAGGCAGCAGTGCTAACCACTGATCCACCGTACCACCGGTGCCATCTTCATGGGACCAGTTGAAGGAGGGATACTTCAGAAGCTAACCATAACTGGGCTTCACTTTTTAGTCAACTTGAACCAAATGCAGGCCTGCTGACTCGGATTCCTACCTCTGGATATACTTCTGGAGGTTTCTGCACATACAGTCATAGAGGTTTACAGCATGGAAACAGGCCCTTCGGCCCAACTTGCCCATGCAGCCCCGTTTAAATTAGTCTTAATCCCTGCCTCTAACTCCTTGCCTTAAATCCAAGCTCCAACCTGCCTGTGCCCACTATAAAGTGATCAGATTCTTTGAATTAATATGGACTTCAGTGCAATAGCACTTTTCCTCCTTACCACCCCCTTCCAGATCTAATCATTATATAACCACGAAACAAATTGTTCCAAAATTTATTTTTCTGAGGTCCTATGATTTTTTTTTGAGTATGCTCATAACTATGCCCTGGAGCTTAATCTTCAATTGGTGAAGATTCCAGGACATCTCCAAAAGGTCAACGCCTGACAGTCCGCATTTGAAAAGGATAATCTGCTCTGAAAAATCAAAGAGAACAGCGGAAACTGGTTTGGAATTCCCTACTGAGCCAGAAAGGAGTGTAAGTGGGCTTCTTCTAGTGAGGAGTAAAACTTTGGGATTTTGTCACAGCATGTACTTTGCTGAATTGACCATGTCTGATTTGAGTAAGAATAAGGGAAAACATTGAATATCCAGCGGAAATTATTAGATTAGATACCCTACAGTGTGGAAACAGGCCCTTCGGCCCAACCATTCCACACTGACGCTCCGAAGAGTAACCCACCAGACCCATTTCCCTCTGATTAATGCACCTAACAACTACGGGTAATTTAGCGTAGCCAATTCACCTAACCGGCACATCTTTGGACTGTGGGAGGAAACCGGAGCATCTGGAGAAAACCCACCCACGGGGAGAATGTGCAAGCTCCACACAGACAGTCACCCGAGGCTAGAATTGAACCTGCAACCCTTGTGCTATGAGGCAGCAGTACTAACCACCGAGCCACCGTGCCGCCCCCGAAATGTGTTGTATTGTCTCTCAGGATGAATGTCCCTTCTGCGCAGCTTGGTCCCGCACTGGAGAGGGGCTAGACTCAGTGCCTGCACACCATTCATGTATTCAGTTTCAGCTGGAACATTCAGTCTCCATGGCTGTGGGCCAGGGAGAGAGGGATATGTGTCCATGTCCCTCCCAGCTAGAAAGCACTTGTGTATGAGGGGATGGAGGCATTGTGGGACAGTCCCAAGCCAGAATACCAGAATACAAATTGTATTTGGACACCAGTTACATAAGTGTCACAGGACCTCTTAGAACAGAACCAATAAAATAGTGTTCATGGGGCAGTGGGAAGTGGTGGTGAGGGGATTTGTGTGGGGCAGACAACGGGTGCAAATTTGTTCTGCTACTTGATGTTGCAAATAAATCACAGGCAGTGAAGGTGGAATTCTCTAGTGTTTAAAGTTTCACATCCATGAAGAACCTCAGACTTTGATCTTTGTCTGACATTTCCCAAAGTTTATCTGTGATTCTGCCAAACACTGAACCAGTAATTGGCTGATTTTTCATTATCCAGTGTGGTATTCTTGGAGACGATGCTCCCAAGTTGAAAAATATCTGGACAGAAAGGAGGGGTGTGTGGTTAATTCTGACTGTAGGGTCACAAACCTGGATCAGACACTTGGCCCTGTGGCCAGGACCAGGTTGTTGCAAGGTCTCCGTCTTCTTCAGGCTTACTGTAAGGCCAGAGTGCTGTGGGGCGAGCAGTGTGTGATTAAATGACTGAATGACCTCTGGAGAATGTGCTATAAGAGTGCAGTCGTCCATGAACACAGTGCTGCATACCTAGCATGGAGAGTATGTTGATCAGACTCTAGCTTTGTTGTGTCAGTCCTGTCATTCACACAAGGATGGCAATATGCTACAGCCAGCTGAGTATGGGAACCACACCTCCCACACCCCACCACTGCCAGAGGGCGTCTCAGCCTTCAGTGTAAAGACCCAAGCTCAAAGCCCGCAACCTGGATCCCAATAAATGAGAGATCAGCAACCTTGGCCTCTGACATTTGAGGAGAACAGAGTGCAGTGTCTTCAGGACAAGTGAGCGCAGTACAAAGACATCCATCTTTCCAATGCTGATGCCCCATGCCGTAATTTGCAATCTGTTATGCAAATTGAGCCTTACCCTAACATTGCACGAGGCTGCATTCACCTGGGCTATGAATTGGTCTTTTTGTTCCTTCTAATTTTTGCGGAGCATTCAAATGAAGTTATAGGAAAATCCAGCTCTCGGATGGGGAGATGGGTGGGATGGTGGTGTGGGGACTTTGTAACTACATTCTCAGGGCCTGTAATTGGGTACCCAGGCAATGGTGCTGACTACTCGGGATCTGTAGTTGTAATCCGGCAGTCTGTATTTATCCTTTAGCGGTCTATAATGGTCCTCTGGTGGTTTGCGATCATCCTCCTGGGATCTGTAACCTCATGTCCAGGGTTTATAATCATATACCCAATGTCTGCACTTCAGTCAGGATATTTTATGATTCCAGATCCTCAATATTGTTCCATGTTACCTGGGATTGTCAGAGAGCCTACAGAATAAATCAGTCACATCCGGCAGGTTCATTCAATCTATTTTTAGTCAAGTTGGATGTGGTTGTGGTTCTATTCGCCGAGCTGGAAGTTTTTGTTGTAAACGTTTCGTCCCCTGGCTAGGCGACATCATCAGTGCTTGGGAGCCTCCTGCGAAGCACTTCTTTGATGTTTCCTCCAGTGTTTATAGTGGTCTGTCCCTGCCGCTTCCGGTTGTCAGTTTCAGCTGTCCGCTGTAGTGGTTGGTATATTGGGTCCAGGTCAATGTGTTTGTTGATGTCACTGTTCTAGTACAATTTACTAGTGTTGATGAAATGGAAAATAAAGCCAGGCCTGGCTCTGTAGTACTAGTGAATAGTAACAGACACACAATGAGGGGGATCCTACTGAGTTAGATACCTTCACATCTACCTTGCAGTCATATAACACCCAAAATCCAACATTCTCTTCAGATGCCCCTGTTATTATCTCGCCCTGGTTGCCAGCACATAACTGAATTCAAATTGTGTTTGACTTTGTACAGATTCCAAGTCCAGTTTAGTATCTCTACGCCATTACATCATTGACCTCCTGGAGCAACATGGAGAGGCTGAGTGGCCCCCAGACTGCCCCCCGTTGGAACCAGCCAGGTAGGCATCTGCTTGAATTGAACTTGCATGAGGTCATTCCTAATGTGTATTCATAATTGTAGAGATTGAGCTTTATCTGATATTTAACCAGAAACTGGGGAGTTGGAGTGCTCTCCCCAGCAGTGGTATCTACATCCAAATGAGGGATTGTAGAGAAGGTGGAAAGAAGCCTAGAAATCCCAGTTTGTGATGAATTTGCACATCATTTCCCATGATGTCCGCTCATCCAAGAAGGTCACCTCAGCTAAGTAAAGATCTACTGGCACTGGAGGCAGTCCAGAGAAGGTTCACTAAGCAGATCCCAGGGAATGGAGGGATACTCTTACGAGGAGAGGTTGAATAGTTTGAGCCAATATGCATTGGAGAGTAGAAGATTGAGAGGCGACCTTATTAAAATATACAAGCTTCTTAGGGGACTTGACTAAGTAGATGCGAAAAAGTTGTTTCCTCTTAAGGGAGAATCCAGGAAAAAAGGACATAATCTCAGAGAAAATGGTCACCCATTTAAAACATCTCTTCGAGGGTAATGAGTCTGAGACATTCTTTACCATAGAGACCTAACAAGACTATGTTGTTAAGCCTATTCAAGGCAGAGAGAGACTGATTTTTAATCAGTAAGGGAATCAAGGGTAAAGGCAAAAAGACAGGACAGCAGAGTTGAGGATTATCAGATCAGCCATGGTCTCAATGTTTGGCGGAGTAGATGGAATGAGTGGAATAGCCTGCCTGTGCTCCTGCTCCTTATTGTCTTTTGTACCACACACACATCCCACACTGTCCTGATTACAAAGAATCCCTGATCAATACATATTTGTTATCTGCTTATTCTTGTTTAGAATGCGAAGCTCATGAAGCTACTTTTAGTAGTGAGTCAGATCTCTGTAAAAGCACTGGCTGGATTTGGACATGAGGAAAAGGTGAGGATTGCTAAAGGAACTGAAGGACAGGCATACGCCTAGTGTGAGCTAGGACAGAAGTCCGAAATGCATGGCCTCGCTCGTTTTGCAATGCCTGCCACCACCTCCAGCTTTACAATCTTCAAGAACTTCCATGCTGTCCGGCGCTGGACTGGTCCATTCCTTGTTGCTGTATCCCTCCTCGTTTATGACTGTCCCTTCAAGGCCAGGGCTCAGAAACTCCCTGCTTAAATCTGTCTGCCATTCCATCTCCATCCTCCAGCCTTATTTGACCAATCTATTGGTTACCTATCTTATTATATCCTCCATTGGTTCAAAGTTCATTATTAACAGATTATAACCCTGTGAAGCAGTCCTTGGCATGTATTACTATGTTAGATGCCCTGTATGCTTTTAAAAGCAACAGAGTTGTGGGGTGTTGTGATTAAAATCAGGGATGTGCAAGAGCCCAGAATGGGAAGGAGCACAGCTATTTTGGAGGATTGTAAGGCTGCTGGAGATTTCAGAGGTAGGGAGGGGTGAACCCAGGGCAGGATTTCAAACAATTTCTGAATTTCAAAGCTGAGCTGTTACTTAACTGGGACCCCATGTGGGTCAGTGAGCTCAGGGAGAATGGGTGAATTAGATTTGGTGCAGGGTGGGACATGGGACTTTTGGGTGACATTGTTTGAGACTTTCCAGTAGCAAGATTGTCACTTCAGCAGGTTATTGTAAAGTCAGAAGCAATGATTTCTGTTGCCTCCTCCACACAGTTGCCACTAGTTTCTCCTAGGGATCTAACCTTGACCCCCTCCTACCTGGTATCGACGTGCTATCCCTCAGCAATGTTATTTCAATTACACAGTCCACTGTCAGCACCCACCTCTGCAGTCTAAAAAATAGTCACCTGACACTCAATATGCAGAAACATCCTGCAGGTAAGTGTTGGGAAGGCCAAAACCATTGTTGGCAATCCCTTCACAAACTCTGTCCCTGAACTACCAACGTGACAATGCATAATACTGTGAACCAGACTGCTCACAGCTCTCGGATCACATTTGATTGTCAGATGAATTCCACCTCATGTCTCCACTCCATCAGTGAGTTTATTTCCATGTATCCTATTCAACTTTGTAACTATCACCCAAAATCAGCCCTGTCTCTGCTCATCGACAGCTGAATCCTTCAGCCATAAGTTTACCTATCTTCAGATCCTTCTATCCCAACTTATTCCAGGCCAACCTCCCATATTTTAACCTCAGAAATTCCAAATGCCATTGGAGCACATCTGTCTGACGGTATCCAGACTTCTAAAAATGCCCATTTAACTTTCCATGTATTTTGTGGCCAGACATCTGAGACTGGCTGCCCCCAGATGCCTCCATCAGGCTGCTGACTAAGCCTTGACACACCATAAATGAGATGAAGCTACACTTGTTGTGTTACCAGACCCTGCCTTATAGATAGCTGCAAAAGTCACCAAGATTAACACAGAAAGCTAAGCTTAACAAAAGGTAGGATTTTTTATTTTTTTTCTGTTCCTTTTTAAACAGTATCATTTTTATTGATTAATTGCAAATGTAATGATTTCTTTTTAAAGATGTATGCCCAAGTTTTGATTTTGCTCTGTTAATGATGCGATGTAAATGCAAGTTGCTGCTGAAAGATCATTTACAAGCATTTTAAGAATTTCCAATTGCCTTAGTCCACAGCAACCCCTACTGGTCAATAGCAGATATTTCTGAATGTCTAAACTTTGCATCGTCAGCCAAATAAGCTGGAAGAAATGGGGCATCAGACAGTATCCACTTGCAAAAAAAAGGAATACATGGCATGGTTAATTTGTACTTCATGATTTTTTTTTTGTATTTATTTAAGTTTCAGCTGCATTATTTGCTTTTTGTATCCTTAAACTTTGCTCTCACAGCATCCATGTCATAATTGCTGCGCACAAAGTTGTGAATGAACATAGTCCAAAGAAAATCCAGTTGAATTTAGTCCTTTGTGAGCTCTGAAGTTTATAACTGAAACATCAAGTGAGCGTGAAAGAGGAAGGCATTGAGTTGCAGGATTAAAAAAGACACTGCACAGTGGCAGCTGCTCATTCAAGGCTGTTCCACAGTAATATTTGATCGATATTTAAGAAGGTGAATTAAAAAGCTACTTTTATATGATGTTCAGCTCCCACATTGCAAAGATATTGTTCTCATCAACTGATGATAACCCATTATATATTATCAAACACTGTTTTTGGTTATTTTATCCGTTCTGATATGACGGTTGTTCTGTTCCATTTCAGTGCTGCAAGAGTTGTCATCTGTCACCACAGAGAAAGTAAATGAGGGCTTTTAGTAAAGGTCCTTTAGACAATAGCAGGCTTATGACCTGCAATTTATTAACCAGAAGCATTTTTCATTGTCTTCTCCTGGACAGATCCTTTCTGTTGTCCCTGTTGATTTCAGCACAGTAGGCAACACAGGGATACAGTTTATTGGGACACTGGTATAGCATCATCCAATGGTGGGATTGTGAGGTCACGCTGACCGTCATCTCCCTCCACCCTACCATGTCCTTCCACCACACCATTCAAGATTCAGTACACCAATTTGAGTGAGGTGCTGACTGTGGTTCACCTGTCTATGTATGCAGCCAGTAAATGGAGAGGGTGCTTTCTCATGGCATTTACTGCACTAGAGGAGGTTATTTGACCCATTATGTCCATGCTTGGGATCTGAGTCCCTTCACACCCTGATATGTTGACTGTCGTAGTAAATTCAGAAATCCCCACATTGATATATTGGGATATGATTTTATGTTATTTTCACCTCTTCACTCCCTTGACTTTGTGACCATTAATCATGGTGTTAGTCCAGACTGTGACCGCAGGGATTTGCAGTCCTAGTGAACTTCCAACAGAATTTAACAATTGGAGCTGGATACAGTGGGACATTTCTTAGTAATGTCATCTGTACTTCACCCCTCAGTCTTGGGACAACTGTGGGCAACAAGGTGCCTTTGCAGAATCACAGAATCATGCAGCATAAAAAGAGGCCATTTGGTCCATCATGTTAATACTGACTTTGTGAGAGAGCTAACAATTAGACTCGATCCTTGGCTCTTTCCACAAAGTCATGCACGTTATTGCCTTTTTAAGTGGAGATCCGTTTCCCTGTTGAAAGGTTTTGACTGAATCTGCTTCATCTGCCCATTTGTGCAATGCATGCCTAGTTTGGCAGAAACACTGAGGCAGGGATAGAGTTGGACAATGTTGCAGTGGAATTTTATAACAGTAAGCACATGGGATCTGAACCCTAGCTTAGGCTCAAATCTGACCATGGTCTAGGTTAGTTTGAGAGGGTGCCTGAAGAGGGAGAGGAGGTTGTCGGCAAGGTTACAGAGTTTGAGGCGGAGGTCAAAGATAGTGACTCCGGTGTTTAACTGGTGGCAATCATGGTTCAGATAGCTTGGTCAAACAGTCTGATTGCACAAATGTAAAAGAAAGATCAAGAGACGTCGGCCTTACATGGCAAACATAACACTTTGTCTGCGGATCGTCTTGCAGACAGGGCAATCAAAGAATTAAGGTTATGGATAGTTTGATCATCAGCCTCCAAGGATGACCATGTGAGGACTGAGGGAGGAGCCATTACTAGAGATTCTCAGGTTGTGAATGGATTGACATGGGGTTACTTAGGTGCATTCAGCTTGGTGGGCAAGGGGATTGGACAGAGCAGCAGCACCAGCTAAACCAACAGTGTCTACCTTGAGGACAGAGAATTTCATGAGAACCTCACAGAATTGCTGTTATTGATGGGGCTGGAGGAGAGGGGTTTAAGGAGATCCTCGATCATGTAGAAAAGAAGTAGGTCCTTAGCTTTGCATTCCAGGATGACTGTGGTGCACTAATTAACATGTTAGAGAGAAACAAAGCCTTATAGAGTAGAGCACAGATCAGGTGACTTAAGAATTATCTAGCTATGTGCCAGATACACTCAAACAATGGTGTCCCTTCTACTTGATAAAATTAAGGGGGGTGGGGCAGACAAAAGGGAATGGGAAACAATTAAACTTTTATTAGGGACATTGGCATTGAAGTGTAAGCATATTTAAGCAAGTCAGCATTGAACATCGAAAACCTTGCAAGGGTTAAGAGTAAAGTGCCGTGCCCTTCAGTATCCACTTGGGCTAATATAGCTGTTCAGTGACTTATTCTCCAGTCCCTCAGCTCAGGAAATATTAAAAGCTGGAGGCGGGGATGGATTTTATATACAAAATTGTTTGAAATAGTTACGAATTAATAAAAGTCATGAGAGAAATGAGTTTCAATCAGTAATTGTCTTGCTGATGTATTGGGTGGAAGGGCAAAGGTCAGCTGTGAAATTCTGAAAGGGGCCTACATTTGTCTGGGCTTTCAAGGTGTTAAATGGGCTAGCGGGAGGCGGAAGCAGAGGTTGATGTTTTAATAAATGGGGGTCGTCCCATGAGGATCAAAGGTCACGGAAGTCTCAGACAGGGGATATGTCTTCTTACTAAGGCACGATTTGACAGTCGTGTTGAATGTGTGTGGAAATCGAGTGGGGTAGAGTCGCTGTTCCACCATCTGTCAATCGGATGACCCTAAAACTCCACCCTGGCCCTTTGCCACTGAAAGAGCTCAAGCTGGTGGCAGTGAAGAGGGATGAGATTATTACGTTTGTACAATCAGGAGTACACTCAGGTCAGCGAATTGAGTTCTCTAGCCGGCCCCCCTGAAGATCCTGCATTGAATGGATTTGGGCAATCTGCCATCCCATTTTATGTGGGTGTACAACACTAACCTGGCTCTAGGATTCCCACTTTGAAGGGATCACAAGGCTGACTCACATGGGAAATAGGAATGGCAAAGGAATGTTTCTAAAATTCGAAAAGTAATCGATGTTTGGGTTAAAGCAGGTCATGGAGAGCAGAGCACATTATATTTAATCCAGCCTGTGACTGCTTTAGGAGTGCTAACACACACTGAGGTTGACAACAACAATACTGTAAAGAACCTCTGAGATAATACAGTGTCTCAAGGTGTTTCCCTATTGCCACATAAGGATATCTCTTAGAAATGTCAACCAAGAGCTTGGTTAACGATGTAAGTTTCAACAAGTGCCCTAATGGAGGAATATGAGGGTGATTTGGTTCCAGGTGGGAACTCGAAAGCTTGTGGCCTGTGTAACTGAAAGCACAGCAAAGAGTAGTGAAATGATTAAGACCAGGGATATTCAAGATGATTGAATGTAATGAGCACAAATATCTTGTAGGATTGTGGGGCCAGAGAAAGTGACAGAGATGGGGAGAGACAAAGCCATGGAGTGACTTGAAAAAAAGGTTAAACGTTTTAAAATGGAGCGTTTGCCTGCACAGCGTAGATGGGTGAATGGTGTGAGGGAGGATCTGGGTAGCTGATTTTTAAGTGATCTTCAATTTACTGAGTGCACAGTGGGAGGCTGACTAGGTGACCATTGAAAAGGTTGGTCTGGTGGTAAGAAATGCCTGGTAGCATTCTCAACAACTGAGAGTAGAAATGGGCAAGGTTAGGATGGTGGGAGTCACAAAGTTATATAGCATGGAAATAGACCCCTTGGTCCATCTTGTCCACTCCAACCAGACATCCCAGTCTGACCTAGAAGTCAGTGGTCTCAGTCATCATATAGACAGATAGTTAAATTCAGTTGAATTTGCAAGGCTGCTACCTGTACTTGTATGAATGTATCTCAGGTTTGTTCCCGTATCCCATGCTTTGACCAGCCATATCTCAACATCGGTAGAGTCTGCTGTTGAGGGTAATGAGCAAGAATTGGTGCTCGAAACCTCACTGTCTCTATTTTATCTTGTCCCTTGAATGGGTCTGCTCTGACCAACAGGTTGTAGGCAAATAATGGGAAAGCTGACTTCTTGAAATGCACAGCTAACCAAGAAACTGGATATACACACAAAAGGGGAAAAATTAAAGGGTTACAGGAAAGAATGGGGAGAGTGGCACGAATTGGAAAGCTCTCTAAAAGAGCTGGGGCAGACATGAGGGGTCAAACGCTCACCTTCTGCACTGTCATTCCATGATCGCCTTCAATTATATTTTCAGATTTGTTGCAGATTGACTTAATACTTTTCTATTTTTAATAAAGCTGAAACTTTTTTAGCTTATTTTTCATATTGCAGTGTTACATACGTATATGATTGTCCTTTCTTCCATTCTAGCATGGCAGAGGTCCAGAATTTCTTTGCTGTCAACAAGGTTCAGTATTTGGCACTGATTGTTGAAGAAGAGAGCTCCTACCTGGGGCGTGAGGTAAGACATGTGCTTGTAAATTTTAGTTGTTCCTGATATCCCATCTGGCCAGATGTTCATCTCAACCAGTAAGGTTCCCCAATTTGTTTCAATTCCAGATGGAATCCCACAGTCTTTTAAGTTCCAGGTGAGGAGGGATAAAATTGCTCTATTAGAGTTATTCCTGCCTGGTCACGATAGAGTTAAGTTTGAAATTAACTTCCCTTGCCTTATTCATATTTTCTCCCAGACCCAAACCAAGTTATATTTCAAAAGGAGCCATTTTAAGTGGGCTTTCTTGAGTTAACAGTGAGTGAATTTATTAATCACTAAACATGAAAAGAAATGCAACAGATGTCAAACACAGAATAGGAATAAGAGATGAGTCCAATAAAATAAATGTATTGAAAAAATGAACTGTTTGTGCGGAGACAGTAATTGAACATTGCACCCATTGCAGTGGTTGTCACATGTAACATTGACATTTGTAGTTGATTGATCAATCTTGAGGTTTCTGCCTTTATACGGTGATCAAAATACAGTTGTCCTATTTCCTTTTAGCAGTGACTAACTGGCAGCCCTGGGAGTGAGAGAGAGAGTTCCTCCACTTTACAGTACATGTAGTGTTTAAATGGCTATTCTCACAGCACACTAGCCCACATATTAGGATGTCAGGTCACTAATTCACGAACACAAGTATTGAAGTTGATTTTTAATCTCTATTGTTTGCATTTTCCTGGAAGGCCAAACCACACACACATTGTGGAAGAGGTGTCTTTCTGTTGGCAGTGAGAGGAGAGTGTGTGGTCAGTCCTCTTGTTATTTAGAGTCATAGAGATGTACAGCACGGAAACAGATCCTTTGGTACAACTTGTCCATGCCTACCAGATGTCCTAAATTATTTTAGTCCCATTTGCCAGCACTTGGTCCATATTCCTCCAAACCCTTCCTATTCATATGCCCATTCAGATGCCTTTTAAATGTTGCAATTGTACCAGCCTCCACCACTTCCTCTGGCAGCTCATTCCATACACGCACCACTCTCTGCATGAAAAAGTTGCCCCTTAGGTCCCTTTTAAGTCTTTCCCTTTCACCCTAAACCTATGCCCTTTCACTCTGGACTCCACCAAGCCAGGGAAAAGACCTTGTCTATTTACCCTATCCATGCCCCTTATGGTTTTATAAACCTCTATAAGGTCACCCCTCAGCCTCTGATGCACCAGGAAAATTGTCTCAGCCCATTCAGCCTCTCCCTTTGGCTCAAACCCTCCAACCCTGGCAACATCCTTGTAAATCTTTGCTGAACCCTTTCAAGTTTTGCAACATCCCTCGGAGACCAGAACTGCACAAAGTATTTCAAATGTGGCCTAACCAATTTCTTCCTGCTATGTTTCTCTTCCTCTTTGAAGTTTCCTGGACCCTTTGCAATGTAACAGTCCCACAGAGGACTTTGCCAAATGGCCACTAAATTTACTGCAGTCATTCCTTGGATGGGCAGACTTCTTTTGAAACAACACGTGTTGGATTGAAAAGTTTAAAATGTCCATGGTACTTTGGGTTTGATCTGTCTCTAAGATACATAGCACTGACGCCCTGTTGGAGAGGCCTGTTAATCTTCCTTTGGGTGTCTGGCCATTACTGTATCAAAAAAGGTAGCCAAAAATCTATGTTTTTGTTTAATGCAACTCAGTAACCAGTGTTGTGCAACAAATAGAACACATTCTTCAATTCTGCATCTTCCAGGTCAGGTGACTAGTGACTTTGACTCCTCATTGCAATAAGAATGTTAGACTTAGAATTCTGGAATTATTTTTTGAAGGAAGATGCTACATAATGAACAGGATACAGTTCGGCTATTGACCAAGGTTTTTTGACAGCATTTCATTCTGATAATTACAAAAGCAGCAAATGTTATGGGAGTACCAATAGAGATAAATCCTCCCCCAAGGCACACTGCCATGTTTGGGTTTATATACCCATGCGTACATGCCTGATTTCAGCACTTCATTGGGACGCAAATATCCTTGGAGAAAGTCCAAAGAATGTTCACCAGGTTAATTCTCGTGATGATGGGACTTCCTTCTGATAGGAGACAAGATGAACTCACTTTTAAAATTGCGTATACAACTGGGGATTGAGTTATGGAACAACACTCCCTCCGAGTACAAGATTATAATTCTGACTACTCAAGTTCCAACAATACTTTTAAGCAAACGAATACTTTGTTGCAGAAGGTCATTGATAAGGATTAGCTCGGGGGTTGTTACCAATATAGACAGCATGGTAGCTCAGTGCTGTCTCACAGCTGCAGGGTCCCGGGTTTGATTCCACCCTCAGATATCTGTCTCTATGGAGTTTGTACGTTTTATAAGCGTTGGTTTCCTCCCAAGTGCTTTGGTTTCCTCCCACAGTCCAAAGATGTGTAGATTAGTTGGATTGACCATGCTAAATTGCCCACAGTGTCCAGGGATAGAAGCTAGGTGGATTAACCATGAGAAATGCAGGTTTATAGAGATAAAATAGAGGGGGTGAGTGTGGGTGGGATGCTCTTTGGAGGGTCAGTATGGACTCGATGGGCCAAACAGCCTGCTTCCACACTGTAGGGATTCAATGATTCTATATTTATTTGGGAGTAAGGGATTTGGAAAGATGCTTGCAGTAAAGATTAGGAATGTGAAGACGTACTTACAGTGAGAAAAAGAATCAGATAAGGAGGCAAAAATTAGTTCGCACTAACGAAAGAAATTAATAAAATGGCAGAACAAGTTCAATGGGTATAATTGACTGATTCTTTCATAAAACAAGGTGGGATATAGGCTCTCTGAATGATGACACAGATTTCATGCTGAGCCACATAGATCAAGAAATGCTCCATTTGCACTGAAATCTCAGACGCAATACAGGTCATTGTAGGACCACTACTGCTGGCCTCAACACTTAAGAGACTATAGAAACATAGAATCCCTACAATATAGAAGCAGGCCACACTGACCCTTCCGAAGAGCGTTTCATGTAGACCCACCCTATCCCTGTAAACCTGCTTCTGCCATATCTAACCTACCTAGCCTGCGTATCCCTGGACAATATAAGGGCAATGTAGTGTGGCCAATCCACCTAACCTGCATATCTTTGGACAGTGAGAAGAAAATGGAGGACCTGGAGAAAACCCACACTGACACAGGGAAAATGTGTAACCTCCACAAAGACCTGAAGATGGAATCAAACCCAGGTTCCTTCTGCTGTGAGGCAGCAGTGCCAACAACTGAGCCACTGTGCCGAGATACACAGAACAAAAGAAAAACAATCAGATCTACTTTCTGCTTAGGAAAAGGTAGTCACCACATGAATTTTATTTCTTCAGGCAGCAAGGTTTATCAGTGGTGGATTAGAAATTAAATGACGTTGAGATTCCTTTGCGAAGTATCCAAGGTCGTAGAAGCTGGGGGAAGTGAGGGGTGCAGATGCTGGAGAGCAGAGTTGAAAAGTGTGGCACTGGAAAGAAGAACAGGTCAGGCAACATCCGAGGAGCAGGAGAATTGATGTTTCGGGCATAAGCCCTTCATCAGGAATGTCGGGGGGTGGAAAGGGGCTAGAGAGAAATAAGGAATTGGGGGGAAGGTAACTGGGAAAGGAAAGGTAGATGCAGACAGAGGTGATAGTAATAGGTCAGAAGGGAGGACGGAGCGGATCGGTGGGATGGACAGGTGGGACAGTTCAAGGGAATGGTGCTGATTTGAAGGGTTAGATCTGGGATGTGGTGGGTGGAGGGGAGACTAGTGAAACTAGTGAAGTCGACATTGATGCTTTGGTTGGATGGTCCCAAGATGGAAGATGAGGCATTCTTCCTCCAGTTGTCGGGTGACTTGGATTTGGCAGTGGAGGAGGCCCAGGGCATGCACGTCCTTGGCGGAGTGGGAGGGGGAGTTGAAGTGGTTGGCCACAGGGTGGTGGGTTTGTTTGGTGGTGTGTCCCAGAGATATTCCCTGAAATGTTCCGTGAGTTGGCGTCCTGACCCCCAATGTAGAGGAGACCACATCAAGAGCAATGGACACAGTAAATGAGGTATTTGAGTGTGCAGAGAAATCTCTGTCAGATGTGAAAAGATTCTTTGAGACCTTTGAGGTGAGGAGGGAGGTGTGGGTGCAGATTCTACATCTCTTGCGGTGGGAAGGGAAGGTGCCAGACATGGATGGTAGGTTGGGGAGGGGTGTGGACCTAACGAGGAAATCGTAGAGGGAATGGTCTCGGTGGAACACAGGGTGGGGAGGGAAATATATCTCTGCTGGTGGGGGTCTTATTGTTGGTGGCAGAAATGCTGGAGGATAATGCCCTGCGTCCGGAAATTGGTGATGTGGAAGGTGAGGACCAGGGGATTCTATCCTTGTTGCGGTTGGAAGGGTGGGGTTCAACACGGAGGTACAGGAAGTGGAGGAGATGTGCTTGAGGGCATTGTTGATCGTGTGGGAGGGGAACTTGTGGTCCTTGAAACAGGAAGTCACCTAGGATGTCCTGGAGTGGAATTGGTCCTCCTGGGAGCAGATACATTAGAAGTGGACGAATTGGGACTCTGAAGCCCCCATAGTAGAATGGCCTGCCAGTATACATTGACTGAGCTTCAGCGAACAATAATTGCTGGACAGGGAGGCTCACCCAGTCTGGTCCTCCAAGGACAGTATCCAAATGATCTGGGGAAGGTGGAGGTGTGTAGAAGATGAACCATGACCTTGGTGAAGTCCAGAACCGTCTCAAATGATCAAATGGGTTTTACCAGATTCCATAGCTTTTGTTCTGATGTTCAGGAAGAGAGCATTGGAATTGGAGACCAACATTGAGAATCAGATATTATTTTTGGTGTTACGACACAGGGATTAGATTAGATTATTTACAGTGTGGAAACAGGCCCTTCGGCCCAACAAGTCCACACCGGCCTGCCGAAGCGCAACCCACCCATACCTACTCCCCTACATTTATCCCTTCACCTAACACTACGGGCAATTTAGCATGGCCAATTCACCTAACCTGCACATCTTTGGACTGTGGGAGGAAACCGGACCACCCGGAGGAAACCCGCACAGACACAGGGAGAATGTGCAAACTCCACACAGTCAGTCGCCTGAGGCGGGAATCGAACCCGGGTCCCTGGCGCTGTGAAGCAGCAGTGCTAACCACTGTGCCACCATGCCGCCCACCTAACAAGCCAAACCAAATCAGCCTCACTATTACTGGATTTGCAGCTAAGTGAAATTGAAACATTCAATGACCCTCAAAATTGCTCCTTTGTTCCAAACCAGAATTTACAAATAACAGGTCAAGTTCAAAACTTAAACAAGAATTAGCAATTTATTATTAAGATTTAAACTTTAGCAAAACAGAGATAGACCCTAATTAGGTTGCTTTGTAGTTTATGTTCTAGACCCAATCTTCTTCGAATATAAGCCTTCACAGACAGACAAATACAATTAAGGGATAAATTGGAAAAGAAAATAACAAGATTGTAATTTGCCAATTTGATAACTATTTCAACAATGAATAGCAGGCCTTCATAATATCCTTCGATAAGTTGTATTACAGGCATATGGGACTGTATGTCTTGCTTGAATTCCAAAGCCATCAGTTAATGCAAATAGCTTCCGCAAACAAAGAGACTTTTACTTATTCCTTACAGACTGGGGTTCTTTTGTTGGAACTTCCAACAAGTCGATAACTGGAGGATAACCTGAGAGAGAAAAACTGAGAAACATTTTCCCAGTTCGGCAACTTCGAAAGTAAAGCTGCCTCCTCCCTGAAAACCTAGTGACAACCAGCTCGCTCTTTGCTTTCTCTTCTTTTTTCAATATTCTCTGTGCCAAGCTGGCCAGCACCATTGATTGTACAGTTCTACATCGAACCATCTGCCATTCCTGGAGAATAACCATGCCTCAGTGCCAAACTGACTGTAGCACCCTTGCAGCAGTAATTAACCTACATTATCTTTCCAGGCCAGTTTCCTGTGGCAAAAATCAGGCTTTCATTCTTTTTGTTTTAAACAAGCTGCTGTTCAAAGTTCAGACTTTAATTCTCAACTGCAACTCACAATTCCAAACCAAAAATGAGAAAAGAAAAATTATGATGGGTCTCAATATTGTACTGTTCTAAGTATGGAAGCTTGCATTTACTTTGTAACAACAGTGTGAGATTGTGGAGATTTATCTGTGTCGCTTGCTTGTTTGGAATGTCGATATTTTATTCTCTATTTATGGAGCCCTTCTACTCAGCAAAGAAATTAATTGAATTGCATGGGGATGGTAGCATCCTTCTCAATTGTGGATTGTCATCAAATTTAGCAATCTGTCTCCACCATACATGTGCCCGTTTGGCATTGAAATAAATTGCTGAAGGATAATAAAGGGTACAGAATAGACAGCACAGAAGCCAACTGTTCAACCCAACTCTGTGCCAGTGCTTCGACTCTAAGTGAGTTTCTTACTATTCTACTGCATCTAACATTTTCACAGTGACACAAGCCCAAGGATAAGTGCTACCATCTTCTCTCATCTACTTCATACCCACAAAGCCACCACTTACTCTAACCCCTGTCACTGCACATGCCTATCACCAAGTCTCATGGACTGCAACTCTCACTCTGGCTTGCTTCATGTCTTCTCAACGGTTCATATCCACTTTCCTCCTCCCATCCAATTAAGCCTTCCTGCTCTCTCCACCTCGAATTCACACGGGGCACCTCATCACATCTCCAGCTCCTGTATCACCAATAATTACTCTTCCAATCTTTCTGTCATGCTCAGTCTCTCCCTCTATCTCATTGCAGAAATAAAATTGGCCTTTCCCTCCAGACTGATACCTCCACAGTACCCTGACTGACATATTGCTGTTGGACAGGATGCACTTGACCTGCAAGATTGACCATAGCTTAATGCCCAGACTGCAAAGATTCCTGAACTCTGGTAGGACCAAGTGTCTGATCAACTGTGGTCAACCCACTGGACTGGAATAGGCTGAGCCTCTTGACAGACAGGCAATATCCTCTGTTGACTGTAATTTCCCCCTTCACCCCACTAATAATTGCTCCCCTTTGACTTACAAATAGACCATTAATGACACACTTGACATGTTTGCTGCGTAAGTTGCAGGTGTCATATTGATGTAGCCCAGTGCCATGCAGTGACATGTCCACCTCCTTGGCTGCTCAGTGCTCCTAGCCGTGACAAGCTGTATGCCTCTCCTTTTGCACAAGAAAAGCGTTGCAAACCACAGAGGCTGGCAGCCTGTGTGTTAAGAGACACACACAGACTGCTAGTCCTTTGGACGTGTCCTGAAGTTAGTGAGAGTGCAGTAAGAAAGCGATGTGAAGTGCATGGAGTCTAGCAACTTTCAAGTCAGTACAGAATGGATAAGCACTAAAAAAGAGCCGTAAAATTCATCCTGTGTAGATGCATGAGATGTGTATGTGCCTCTGCAATCAAAAGAACCATGCAAGTCACAGGTGTCCCTGAATCTCAAAGTAAAGTTTTGAAGGGATGAGGTGGTACATTAATTGGTTTGAGAATAGGCATGATGATGCTGTGAAACAGTTGGTTTGCCGCTACGCAATTGTGTGGCTAAGAGATAAAGGAGGATGATGGACATGGAGCATTGTTACAGACAAACATTTGCTTAATGTCAGGGCCAAGCATATGGCAATCAGATTGACATGTTGGGAAGCAACAGGGGAACGAGAAATGACATAGAAAATATGCGAGTTGAGACCATAATGACTTACAGTTGCGTGTAAGTAAGATAGCCACTTCACAATGGCATAATTCTGAAGTTGTCATTTGAACCTCGAGGGGAAATTTGGAAGAAAGTTTCTCAACTTTGAAATTCTGTTTCTTTCCTCTATATTTCTCACCTTTCTTACATTGCTCATACAACACCAGGGGGATGGAAATTCCATTTTGTGTAAAGATACACCACACTTTTCCCAAAGCAATTTCACAGCCAATTAAATACTATAGTCATGAAAAATAGTCATGACCTCAATGCCAGGAAGCGAGCAACAAGGTGGATGTTTTGTCGTACTGTTCCATCATAGCAATGGGGAATGCTTAGGAGAATAAATTAGAATATGTTGGATACCGTTTTTGATTGCAAGGTTAGTGTAAATGGTGCTAGTGTTTGTGCAAAAATAGAACTCTCAGGAATGCCCTTTAAAGATATTAGATTAGATTACTTACAGTGTGGAAACAGGCCCTTCGGCCCAACAAGTCCACACCGCTCCTCCGAGGAGCAACCCACCCAGACCCATTCCCCCACAACCTAACTCTATGGGCAATTAAGCATGGCCAATTCACCTGACCTGCACATCTTTGGATTGTGGGAGGAAACCGGAGCATCCGGAGGAAACCCACACAGACACGAGGAGAATATGTAAACTCCACACAGACAGTTGCCTGAGGCAGGAATTGAACCCAGGTCTCTGTGAGGCAGCAGTGCTAACCACCGTGCCACCCACATGAAGCATTTATGCATAAATCCTCCCCAGGAAACATGTCATTTGGGATTTTGCTTTTGAACCTGTGTAAGAAAGGCAGTTGGCCTCCGCTAAATAACTGGTTCTAACCCTTGGTACTGATTAGCATTTGAGGTGATAACTCCGAAGACATTCTGTTTGCCAACTCCATTTTAATGTTAGTTCCCTGTCTCTTTCCCTGCCATCCCCTTTGTTGTTCTGTTTTTTTAAAGTTAGTAATGTTGGTAGTTTGGTGATGGTTACACACATATATATGTGTATATATATAAAATAATTGGCTTAATGACAGCTATGGTGATTTAACCCAATGAAAAGATGGGTTTTGTGTGCCTCTCCTTTCCTGAGTTTTTGTGTCGTACAATTAAGAGTTTCCAATCTGCAAAAATGGTTTCCATGACCACAACCACGTGGATGGCAGCAATATTGGTTAAATGTTCTTCCAGATTACAGTGGTGCTGGAAAAGCACAACAGGTCAGGCAGCATCCGAGGCGCAGGAAAATCGACGTTTCGGGCAAAAGCCCTTCATCGCTGTTGTGTCATCCTGATGAAGGGCTTTTGCCTGAAATGTCGATTTTCCTGCTCCTCAGATGCTGCCAGACCTGCTGTGCTTTTCCAGCACCGCTCTAATCTAGACTCTGATTTCCAGCATCTGCAGTCCTCACTTTTTGCCTAAATGTTCTTCCAATCTGTCATTCTGGTAAAATATGTGGCATCAGTTTTGTGCTCCTCCTGAGTCATGGGACTGTCCAATGTCAGATGCTATTGTAGATTTAATTGTAGCTTTTTTTTGAAGCTCCAGAAACCCCCTTAGACCATGATAGGTAATGGTCCAGCTCTTTGATTAAGAATGGGAGAAATTGAGAACAATTTGAATCAAGACCTGTTTTGTGGCATTGAAGTTTTGTTTCAGTCAGCTACCTATGAAAGATTGTTCTTAAAAGAACTGGAACTCAAGCATGATTTTGTTCTTGAATTAGCATATATTCCTTGATAAATGTTGGCATTGTCTACAGAGAGATCTCAAGAACTAATAATACATATTTGCAGCTTGTGTGTGTGCCAAGCCCTCATAGGAACTGCCACAATACATAGAACATAGAACAATACAGCACAGAACAGGCCCTCCGGCCCACGATGTTGTGCCGAACATTTGTCCTAGCTTAAGCACCCATCCATGTACCTATCCAATTGCCGCTTAAAGGTCACCAATGATTCTGACAATACATAGACCTGAAAAGAAGTCTGTTCATCACTGCCTCACTGTATACTCAGACTTTACACAGCCTTTAATATCTGGAAGCAGTTGACTCTGCCATTGTAGCTATCAAGTCCAGCTTGGGATTCTCTCTTGTGTCATTGACTTCTCGTAATTATCTTTCAAATTCAAGCTTAATCCATCCTAAAGATCAAGAATTGTCTCAAACGCTCCGATTTCTTGGGAGACGCAACTTATCAATATACGATCGTATATGAAGGCATTTAAGGGTAGCATAGATAAGCAAATGAAGGAGAAAGGAACAAGAGGATGTATTAAGAGTGTGAGATGAAGTGATACTCATGTGAAGCAAGCAGGAATACCATCTTTGACCTGTTCAGTCAAATGCGCTGTTTCTGTATTGTAAGATTCTACATAGTAGAGTCCATTTGAGATTCCTGGGCTTAAAGAAGCTGTTTATTTTCTGGAAAAGTAGGCATCCATTATGGAATGTTGTTAAGAGTACCGTCGCAGCATAATATAAAGGATATCCTTGCATCACACTTTTGTGATAAATTATGGTCCATTGAAATTGCCATTTGGTTGGCTTGCCAATAGCTGGAGTCTGTATTGTGGTCAGTCTTGCTCTGCGTGGATAGTTGGTTAGCAACCCCAGTATTTGATTTTCTGACCACTAAAAGCTCCCTTAGAAAATTTAAACTGCGGGACTTGTCTTCTGATACAAAGCGGCTCCATCTGCTCCAGATGAGAGGCCACAAAGCCCCTTGACTTGACAAACAACATTTGAACTTATCATTTTCAACTGATCCGAAGGTTTATGGGTGTCAGAGATGAATCTTTCTAGCTGCAGATTTACCCACTTGCATTTCGCTCACTCATGCTGACAAGCTTCTTAGCAATGGGTATCTCAGAGATGTTGGTAGAGGCCAGTATCTTATTGTGTCTGGGAAGAACTGTCAAGTCAATTAATTAGATAGAAACACTTGCATTGATGAAGAGCTTTTCATCACCACCAGATGTCTCTCAGCACCTTTACAGATGATGAAGAACCTTCTGAAGTGAAGCGTAATTGCAAACACAACAAATAATTTGTGCTCAGCAAACTCCCATGAGCTACAATATGCTAATGACTGGATAATCTGTTTTCCGTGAAGTTGATTCAGGGATAAATATGAGGTGGATCACAAGGGATAACTTTCTCTGCTGTTCTTCGTAATAGTGCTAAAAGATCTTTTTGAGATCGTTTGCATCCTTTCGAACAGCTGGATGGCCCTTTTGTTTAAAAACTGATACGAAAGAAAAATCTTGAACTGTGTTTCTTTTCATTTTAATGTTTTTAGTTTCCTGTAACAAGCAAAAGTGGTGATTGATTGCATCCCAGCGGGGGGAACTGGTGATTTTCAGATAACTCTGGGGTGTTGAAGTATAAAGATTCCAAACAGTGTGTTACTTCCATGTCAAGTATAGTTGCAGTATCCACTATTGTTCTTCAGGAACCATTCTTGTCACTGTTTAAATCCTACTGCTTGAGTTTTGTGATAAACTACTTGCAAACTTGTCCTGATCGTTTGTTTTGGCAGTTGTAGTCAACTTAACTCGTACAGAGTTTATTTTTTCTGTGCTATTGTCCACAGTCTCTCTGAGCTGATTTGAAGAAAGATTCTAAAAGATGCGTAATGTTCTCTCAGGTGACCCTGGATATGCTGCAGTACGAAAACATCGCTGTGCGTAGAGTTCTGAGTAGTGAGGCGAACCTCACAGCAATGCTTGGCATTCAGAAGACCCCATCCTGCTATCTATACTTTGCCAACAACACCTTCAGGAATGTCACAGTGTACGTATGGCTCTGCAATTGCACACTCTGTGTGGCCTGTCATAAGGTATCATGCCATGTATGCGACTACCATAGCTACAATCTCAGTCACACCATAACACTTACATCTTGAAGATCCTGGGCTTTACGGTTAAGTAACACCATTATACTGTCACATACAGATAGCTCACTTTGATAGTATTATGTTACTGTTAAACATAAGGTTGAAAAGAAATGTTAACAAACATCCTTTTGAGCATTACCAATTACAAAGAAGCAAGAAACTTCCGATTTGCAATAATTTGGGGAGTCGACTGGCCAGGTTATGCAATCACCAGAGTTAAATAACCAAGGGAGATTAAATAATTTAGTATTGCATTTTCTGGAATTCGAAAGGTTAATGGATCATTTGGTTGAAGATTTCAGATTATGAAGTAAATCATAATAGGTAGGAAGGAACTATTTCCGCTGCAGTTTTTCTCTGTTTTTGATACAGGATATGAAGTCGTTGGCGGATCCCATTGTCAAACTCTAATGAGGGCATCTAGAAGGGAAATAGTGTTAAAAATAATCATATCAGTATTATAGACCAGACCAGACCCTCAAGATAGTTTAAGAAGATTGCCTAGACCCTATTTTTTTTTATTTCAGAGGCAATTGTTAAGCGTGTGTTCCAGATGTGATGTGACTGGTCAAAATACTCGACATGATGTAAAATTAGTTTACAATTGTGTTTCATCTTGCTAGAATCCCTTCTACGATTATTTCTGCAAATAGAAAGCAGCATGAACTTGAAATTACAGTATTTGTTATAAATATGGAGAGTTTTATTGTTATGGCACCTTACTTATGCTGTCCCAATGCTAGATATTGATCCGTGAGGGATTATTCCACATCATAAGGGGTATGTGATTTAATTATGACCATGTTTGATGTTACTAAACCTGGGAAGATAGTGAAGGGTTCGACACAGCAACCTGCTGCGGTGCTACAGGCCATGGAATCCCTTGCTTTCAGGTACCCTCCTTGACATATCCATCAATTCATAAAATTACCTAGAATCTTGAACATTACAGAGGTTCACCAGAGTAACTAAATGTGACAGTGGGAAATCCCCAGCCCTTCCCAAAGTGAGCAAATGCCACAGGGTGAAGCATTGTAAACAACAAACGGAAAACCAGAATTCTCCTATTTAGTCATGTCTTGTTTCCTTACCACAGCTTTGGTTATCCAAATATGCCTTTTCTCATATTTAGAACTCTTTACCTCAAAGGGCTCAGCCAACAGATATATTCAACACCGAGATCCACAGATCTTTAAATGCGCAAGATGCTGCGAGTGATATGGAAAATGCGCAGTAGAGATGATCTAATCAAATGGCACAGCAGTGGTGAAAAGCCATGTGGCCTAATCCTGCTTCTTTCAAGTCACAGAGTCATACAGCACGCAAACAGACCCTTCGGTCCAACCAGTTCGTGTTGAACTCTCCACTATCTTCCCAGGTTTAGTAACATCAAGCGCAGTCATAATTGGATCACATGCCCCTTATGATCTGGAGTAATCCCTCACGGCCCAATACCTAGCATTGGGATAGCATAAATAAGACGCCATTACAATAAGACGCTCCATATTTATAATAAACATTGTAATTTCAAGTTCATCCTGTACTCATTCAAATGTCCTTTAAATGTTGGAATTGAACCAACATCCACCACTTCCTCAGGAGGTTCATTCCACACGCGAACCACGCTCCATGTAAAAAATTTGCTCCTCATGTCTTTTTAAAATCTCTGTCCTCTAACCTTAAAAATGTGAGTTCTATTTTTGAAATCCCCTATCCTGAAGAAAAGTCAACTACCATTAGCTCTATCAATACCTCTCATTATTTTATAAACTTCTATCAAGTCGCCTCTCAACCTCCTATGTTCCAGTGAAAGAAGTCCCAGCCTATCCAGCTTTTCTTTATAACTGAAACCTTCCATACCCAGCAACATCCTGGTAAATTTCTCCTGACCCAGCTTAATAATACCCTTCCTATACATGGGCAACCAGAACAGGCATAATATTTCTAAAAGAGGGCTCACCAGTTTCCTGTACAGCCTCATCAGAGGAGTGATCATTAGAGATCCATAATCAGGGGGTCAGAGAGGCATTTCTGTGGCAGTAAATGTGACTCCAGGAACAACTGTGTGCTGCCTCCCTAGGGTCAAGGATATCATGGAAGGGCTGAAGGACATCCTTACACGGGGGGAGGGGATTGGTCAGAAGTCATGGTCCACATGGATATCTGTGGCATAGGTAGGAACAGGAGTAAGGTCCTGAGGCACATTTCAGGGAGTTAGGAAGGAAATTACAAAGCAGTAATCTCAGGATCACTCCCAGTGCCACATGCGAGTGAAGATGATTGATCATTTGAATATATGGTTGAAGAACTGTAGGAGCGAGTGAGCATCAGATTTCTGAAGAATTGGTGCAGGGGTGGCAGAACCTGAACAGCTTACACCTCAATGGGACTGGGAATGATGTACTCGCAGGAAGATTTGCTAGTACTCAGGGTGGATTTTAACTAGGATATCAGGAGCTTGGGAAACTGAGGGGTAACCCAAATTGGAAGGAAGTGAAGTCAGTAACAAAAAATTAGAAGGAGATTAGGAAGACTCAAAGACAGGAGAGCAAAGTCAATCATCATGTCATGAAGGAAAAGTTGAGGGCGCTCTAGCTGAATATATGTAGCATCCACAACAAGGTAGACAGCTTAATCACAAATCGAGTCCTTGGGCATGATCAAATTCCCATTATAGAAATGATACTGGACGGGAGCTGATTATTCAACATTTCAGAAGGATAGCTGAGAAGGACAAGGAAATGGAGTTGCACTAATAAAAGATGGGACCAGTGAGGGAGGATCTTAAATCGGAAGAAGTTATTTGAAACTGTTTCGGTGGAACAAAGAAACAGCAAGAGACAGCAGACATTGATAGGAGTTATTTATCGGCCAGCAAATAGTAGTGGTCGTGTGGGGCATGGTATTTATAAGGAGATGAGAAGCATGTAGCATGGACAGTAACTATCATGGGTGACCACTCTGCATACTGACTGAGTTCACCAACTGAATATCGACACTGGAGGATGAGTTTTTGGAGTGTGTTATAGGATTGGCCTAAATACTTCTCACTCTAGTTACCCACATATGTTCCCTTGTCTTTTCATGCCTTTTTTTAATCTACCTGGCCAATCTAATCTTGACTATTGATAGATTTTTTTTTAACCTCTACCAGTAATGTTGTAAAGTAGGTTTTGATTATGCACAGTGTAATGTTCTCCCCTCCCTTCGATACATTTCCTGGTTCATACAGGTTTGTCTGCTACAGTTTTTGATTTATAACTTCTCTAAGTGCCCATAGCACTGTGTGTTAGTGTATGATGTCTGCAGAAATTACGGACATGCTGCAGCTCATAACCGAGTTAAGGACTGATGACAAAGTCAGCACAGCAATGTATTGTATTCCTAATGACAGAGCGTCAGCATTTCCGAACAGACCTGGGAGGCATTTATAATAAGCATGCTTGCAGGTGCAAGTATTTGCATGTACACGAGTGAATGTTTTTCTCTGCCCTTTTCCCAATTGCTCTGAGTGATGTTATAAAAGGCAGGTAGCTACAGAGCTTGTCCCTGATTCTTTCCCAATGCTGCCATGATCCTAGATTCCAGGAAATAATGGACAACAGGCTCCTTTTCAGCACCTCGACGAGGAGGACTGGGAGTCCCTGTCAGGAGCATTGTCCCAGACATGGTTTCTCAAATAACACATCATGTCCTAGCACATTGCCACTTCGGTGCTGCCACTCTTGCAGATCTAAAGCATTGGTGTTCAGAGTCATTTTGCCAATTGATGGCCATGCCAAGGAAGGTGGCTGAGGTTGCCGGGCCTACTGCATCAGCTGTCCACCAAGAGAAAGTGAGGACTGCAGATGCTGGAGCTCAGAGTTGAATAGTGTGGTGCTGGAAAAGCACAGCAGGTCAGGCAGCATCCGAAGAGCAGGACAATCGATGTTTCGGGCATGAGCCCCTTGTCAGGAATTTCATCCACATTCCTCTTGAAGGGCTCATGCCCGAAACGTAGATTCTCTGTCTGTGCTTTTCCAGCGCCACACTTTCCAATAGCTGTCCACCAGAGTGAGTAAGACATGCAAAGGAATTTGCAAATTGATCCAGATGAGTATGAGCTAGACACATAATGGTTGACAGCAGGTAGCTGAGAACAGTGCTCAGCAGACCCATAGGTACTCCTTTCTAAGTGTTGCCTTCGTTTAGTAAGGCTGTGCGTCTGAGATCTATTCCAGAGGCTTAAACACAAAGTTCAAGCGAAGAATTGCTCTCCACGTGTCACCTTGGGGGTAAGGTTATCAAAACAAGGTTTGGACTGCTCCATCCAGCAGATGTAAAATATCCTACAATGTTGTTTAAAGAATAGCAGGGAGTTCTGCCCTGTCCGCTGACCCTTCAACCATCATTGCTAGACTAGATTAACATTAGATTAAATTCCCTACAGTGTGGAAACAGGCCCTTCGGCCCAAGAAGTCCACACTGACCCTCCGAGGAGCAGCCCACCCAAACCCCTTTTCCCTCTGACTAATGCACCTAAAACTATAGGCAGTTTAGCATGGCCAATTCACCTAACCTGCACATCTTTGGACTATGGGAGGAAACCCACGCAGACACAGGGAGAATGTGCAAACTCCACACAGACAGTCGCCTGAGGTTGGAATTGAACCTGGGACCCTGGAGCTGTGAAGCAGCTGTGCTAACCACTGAGCCACCATGCTGCTAAATCTGGACTTTTTCCACATTACTGTTCATGGGTGCTAGTTGTGCACAGATTGGCTGCTGTTTTTTTTCCTGCAATAAGACAGTGACGAGACTCGATAAGTAACTCATTTACTGGAAGGCACTATGGCAGGTCCTGAGGTGGTGTATGATGCCATGTAAGTCATTCCATAGGCCATCGCTCGGGCAGCAGCAGCAGCACTCTGCGCAGAGTGTTGGCATTGAGCTATTGTACAAAGTGGGCTGCACCATGTTTAAATGCCTGATGTGGAGGCTTTACAGCAGAGCCCTCCCTGAAAAGTACTCCATTTTGGATAACATTGAGTTTACGGTGGGGAGGAGTAAGAGGAGGGGAGAGGGCAAAGATCAGTGCATTGTCTGAGTTGCCGTGGAACTGATTTGTGAGAGGTAAATCATGGAGCCAGCATGTCCACAGGGGAATGCTGTCAAGCCAAGTCTTGCTGAAATAATAAGGGAAAAAGATTTTGGAATTAATACAGGAACCTTCCACAACCCCAACATGCCTTGCTAATTCATTGCCTTTGAAACATTGTTGCTGTAATGTAGGATACACGAGACAATTTGTATATTGTGAGGTTTCATATGAATAGGAGTACAATAGCAATTAGATTTGTTTTGTTATTAAATGACATTGAGGGATGCAGATTGGCTGGGATGGTATGGAGAGGTACGCTCAAGATTAGTGTGATGCTGGAAAGGCACAGCAGGTCAGGCAGCCTCCGAGGAGCAGGAAAATCAACAGTTCGGGCAAAAGCCCTTCATCAGGCCTGCTGTACTTTTCCAGCACCACTCTAAACTTGACTCTAATTTCCAGCATCTGCAGTACCCATTTTCGCCTGGAGAGGTACCCCACACATCTTCAGAATCCACATTGCAGTCTTGTAGGAACTGAGGTTGCCATGAGGACATGGGAAATTTCCATGAACAGCAGTCTGGGAACGACCAGCTTATATTGGTGGATTGGGACTTGGGGAGTTGGTGGGGTGTGTGTGAGTGGTGACTGGTGAGCAATCCACCCAGACCCATTCCCCTACATTTACCCCTTCACCTAACACTACAGGCAATTTAGCCTGGCCAATTCACCTAACCTGCACGTTTTTGGACTGTGGGAGGAAACCGCAGACACCGGGCGAATGTGCAAACTCCACACAGACAATTGCCTGAGGTGGGAATTGAACCCAGGTCTCTGTGAGGCAGCAGTGCTAACCACTGTGCCATCATGTAGATTGGAACAGTGAGTGAGGGTTTTACAAATAATGCATTTCTCAGTCTCTTTTAAAACATGTAGCCATATAGGGAGAGGGGGGAAACACAACTGAAACAGGAACCTGGCGTTCCCTTCCCAGTACAATTTCTGGTACGTTCACTGGCTGAGTCCGAAACAGTTAACATTTCGCTGCATGGAATATGCACCGGAGAGTGTATGGCTCCTGCACAATAGGAAGATGTTCCAAACTGTTGCATGAGAACAATAGGGTTTTTCTGGTTGACTGAACAGGGGCAACTGGTGCGATCGGAGAGTTAAGTGACAAGCAGATGGGATGTTCTGTCGGTGAATGGATGATTAATGCCGTGGTGCCGAGCAATGGCACAGTGCAAGGAGCATTGGGACAGTGCGCCACATTTGGGTAAATGGAACTTGCCAGGGAGAATTTCATCAGAGCTGGAGGGACAGATGTGGTAAGAAGCTAAAGTCAAGTGTAAGCCTGTCCCTGGCCGCAGCCTCCCTTTCCGCTGTCTCCTGCGACAGACGCCGGAGATAATTGGATGGTGCTGATGACATTATCAAAGTGCCAGGCTTTCTTCAGAGCTAGTGGAGGGGAAAATTATTTGTGATCAAGTAGGAGGCCTCCATCTGCTCGTGGTTAAACAGAGACAGATCTACATGCCTCTGTGTGTTTGTGTGTGTGTGTCTTTAAGAGGGGCTAAACAGAACAGTAAATATCAGGCAGCAAGGTCACAGAACTAATGGCAGGGGCATGTTGGGCACTGCCTCTTTCAAACCTCAAAGACCACCCAGTTACTTTCCCTCCCTTTGTTTCTGGTCTCTTAGGTCTTCCTTTCTTGTGCTTTTCTCTGCAATTCTTTTCTCTGTTACCATTCTTTTCTCATCTTTCTATCGCTTTTCCTCTCCTTTTTTAACTCTGTTGTCTGCCTATTACAACTTTTGTCTCTTTTTTCCTTCTTTCTGCTGCTTTGTGTTTCCCCTTAGTTCCCTCACCAACATTGGACTCTCCACCTGCCAGTGTTTCTTTATAAATAGACTCCTTTTTGAGCACTTCAGCTTCCTTCTCTTCCTCTCAGGGACCCGTGCAGGTAATTTTGACTTTCATAACATAAAAGCAGCTAATCAGATCAGTTGCCTTTTGTAAGTCTCTTCCTGTTCATGTTTCCACTGAAAGTTGGGAAAGATGTACAACGGGTGACTTGACCATTTTACCCCGTATCCTTTTGTCAGTAATATTATGCTGTATGTCTTTCTGGGTTTCTTAGTGTGTATCTAAGCATTGCTGGCAAGTTCAGTATTTAATGGCCTGATATCGTTGTCCTGAAAAGCTGTGATATAATTGAATAACTTCCTGAACCATATCAGAAAGCTGTTCAGTGTTAACAGCATGGGTCTCAAATCTTTATCCTATTTTTCAGTTGTAGACTTTGTTGGTAAAGCTAGTAATTATTCGACTTCCCCGGTTGCCTTCTTAAATTCTCTCATTTTGGAACGAGTTTGGAAGATAAAAGACAAAATGCTGGAAAATCTCAGCAGGTCTGGCAGCATCTGTAAGGAGAGAAAAGAGCTGACGTTTCAAGCCTAACTGACATTTCAAAGTTCATTATACCAATAAAGTACTTTGAAAACATTTAATGTAGGAAACAAGGTAACTAATCTTCAGGATTCCTGAAGAAGGGCTCATGCCCGAAACGTCAATTCTCCTGCTCCTTGGATGCTGCCTGACCTGCTGCACTTTTCCAGCAACACATTTTCAGCTCTGATCTCCAGCATCTGCAGTCCTCACTTTCTCCAACTAATTTGTGCAACTAACTCCACAGACAGCAACCTGATAACCTCTTTTTGTGATGTTGATTGAGAATCATGGAGGATATAGAACATAGATAATTTCATTGTTGTTCCTCACAAGGTATTGATGATAATTGGTAGTTAATTAAAGAGAATAGCAAAGGGACAGGCCACAACTTTGATTTATAAGTACCTTTAATATTGGAGGTGAACTCAAGGTATACAGTAGAGATATTATCATGTCACTGAATGAACAACATTAGGAGTGGCAATCAATAGCTTGGTGGGATAGATGGCTTGCAAGGAGAGCCATACAGTAATTTGACTATTATTGAAAAGGATTATGTGTAGCTGAAGCCATGCTTTCACCAGCAAAGTTCAAGGGTCATAGAGGAAGAAGAGGGAAATGAAGAGTTAGATGTGTAAATGTCATTAGAGCTAGGATGAGGAGGAATTTCTTCAGCTAGGGAGTGGTTACTTTGTTAAACACATTGCCGCAGAGGCCAAACCATTGAATGTATTTAAGACAGGGATAGATAGATTAGTTTATATTTCCTACAGTGTGGAAACAGGCCCTTCAGCCCAACAAGTCCACACCGACCCTCCAAAGAGTAATCCACCCAGACCCATTTCCCCTCTGACTAATGCACCTAACACGGTGGGCAATTTAGAATGACCAGTTCACCTGACCTGTGCATCTTTGGACTGTGGGAGGAAACTGGAGCACCCGGCGGCAACCCACGCAGACATGGGGAGAATGTGCAAACTCCACACAGACAGTTGCCCAAGGCTGGAATCGAACCAAGGTCCCTGGCGCTTTGAGGCAGCAGTGCTAACCACTGAGCCACTATGGTGCCCCATAGGTTCCTGATTAGTAAGGGGATCAAGGGTTAAGGAGTAAAAGCAAGCGAATGAGGTTGAAAAACATGATCAAATGGTAGAGCAGACTTGATGGGCTAGATGGCCTAATTTAGCCCTGTCACTTATAGTTTTATGGGCAGGTGATGGCTTGGTCAGCCGACGGACAGGTGGCATGCAGTTGAGGAATTGAGAGCTTGAAAGCAAAGTTTTAAGGATGCTGGGCAATGTAGAAGCTGAAGAGCTAGAGGCAGTCACAGAGATAGTGTGAACCTGGCAACTCTCTGGTGAAATGTTTTTACTGCTAAAAGGGTTTGAGGTGAAACGATGAATATTCTTTGTGCTGAAACTGGCTGTTTCTCAATCTGCAGGAAAATGCCAATACGCGCTTTCTACAAGTATTACTTGAGCCGGTTGCCAGGGGTGATGCGCGTCGCTCCGAGTCTGCCTACAGTAGAGCCCATAAACATGACCACTGCACCACCATGGAGAGACTTTGACAGGTAAGATGCCATGAATAGTTGAGTCACAGAGTTTTTAACAGCATGGGAAAAGGCCTTTCAGTCCATCATGTCTGCACTAGACATTAAGCATCTCTCTATTCTGATCCCATTTTCCAGCATTGTTGCCTTGTATGCCATGGCATTTCAAGTGCTCATCTAAATACTTCTCAAATGTCTTGAGGATACCTGCCTCCATTACCCTTTTTTAGCAGTGAATTCCAGATATCCACCAGTCCCTGGGTGAAAAAGATTTTCCTCAAATTCTCTCTCAATCTCCTGCTCCTCACCCTAAAACTGTGTCCCTTGGTCATGGCCACCTCTAGCAAGAGGGAATAAATCTCTGTATCTACCCTGTCTATGTCTCTCAGAACTTTGTATTCCTCATTCAGATCCTCCCTCAACCTTTTCCACTCAAAAGGAAAACTACTCCAGCTTATCTATTCTTCCTTCATAGCTGAATCACGCCAGCATCCTGGTGAATCTCCTCTGCCCCCTGTCTTGTGCAATCACATTCCCATGGTGGGCACTGATGGGATAAATATGATGGGGGAGAGCAATAGGCCTCACCATGCAACAGCACCACATCCCCCAACCTCCCCGAGCCCCTTTGGTCCTATCCAACCAGCATTGTTGAATTGAATAAGCACTTAGGTCTTATTTGCTGATGACCTTCTCAGAGACAAAAAAACTGCAGATGCTGGAATCCTGAAGAAAGGTTACACCCGAAACGTCGACTTCTCCACCTCCTGATGCTGCCTGGCTTGCTGTGTTCTTCCAGCCTCCTGCTTGGCTACCTTGGACGATCTTCATAGAGGAAGAAGAGGGAAAGGAAGAGTTAGATGTGTAAATGTCGTTAGAGCTAGGATGAGGAGGAATTTCTTCAGCCAGGGAGTGGTTACCTTGTTAAACACATTAGGTTGGAAGTTTGAGCTTGCTAGTGAAGGTAAGTTTCAATGGCTAGTGTATATTACCACTTGGTGAAGCAAGGGGGAGCTCATTGTTCCCCCTCTTCCTAACCTCCCATTTACCAGAACTGGACAATGGGCTGATCTAATGCTTAGGCGAAAGTGAGGACTGCAAATGCTGGAGATTAGCGTCAAGAGTGTGGTGCTGGAAAAGCATAGCAGGTCAGGCAGTATCCGAGGAGCAGCAGAATCGACATTTCGGGCAAAAGCTCTTCATCAGGCTTAGTCTACTCATGATTATAATGTATCAAAAATTATATGAAATGCCAAATAGATTCTGGTTTTGCAATACAAACAAATGAATAATGCACTTCTGTTATATAAATATGACTTTAGATTAATGAGTTGATTACTTGTCTAGCTAACTTCATAGAGGGAGAGTTTCAGATACACTCGATTAACTGTATCATTCCCACTCACTGTCAGAATGCAACTTTACTTCTCTCTCTATGAAGGTGTAACTGTATTCTCTCTTGGTGTAACTGTCTCTTGTCTCAATCTCTCACTATTTCTGTTAATGTGTGACTGTATTCTCTCTCTTTCTCTCTCTCTCTCTCTCTCTCTCTCTGACTCTGTTAAGGTGTAACTCCATTCCCATATTGCTATCTAACTGTATCGCTGAATGTTTGCATGTGTTGCTGCCCGCAGTTCCAAGGTATACATGGCTGACCTGGAGTCATCACTTTACTACTCTCTCAAAATGGAGGTGGGAATACATCAGGTGCTATCTGGAAAGAACCTCACTGCCCTGAAACACTTCATCGGTGTGCTCACAAAGGTTAGTTGCACAGTGAGTTTGGACATGTAATACTGAAATTTGAACTGTGTTGAATTTAACTGGAGTTTGTGAGAGAGGGATAAGAAGGTCTCTCAAGCTGAAAGGTGTTGCTTTAAAGGACACCTTATAAGCTACCTTTAGCATTAATCTTTTTAAAGTACTTTTACATGATTTCCCTCATTCTAATTTCATAAAAGGTACTGTGGTGGATCTATTCCATGTTTTATCTCAAACTGTGACGTTCCATATGGGGATGAATTTGAAACTATTTTCATTTTAGTGGGATTTCATAATTCAGTGATACCTTGTAAAGGATTTGTTTCCAGCAGGGAATGAGTGCCTTACTGTGTCACTGCCTGCAGTGTCTGTTTGTTTCTCACTGTATGAGCTTCTAGTTTACTCAGCAAGGTGAGGGTCACTGTATAAGTGTGGGATTTTCCATTAATTCTGTTGAGGCTACTGGCTGTCTAACAGTAATGAGTTTTACAGAACGAAAGAGCTAATATTGCTGAGTACCGACTGACTGCAGTGTGACTTTCAGCTCAATAACATTCTTGGTCCTGAGTAAATCTTTCTCAAATTTTGAGGCAAGATAATGATGACACTATTTATATTGGACATTTAAATTGTACCAATATCATTTCGTTGTCACATCACATTTTCCTGTGTGTTACATTTAGATGTTGCACTTTTTGATGCAATTAAATTTAATCTTCTCAATAAAATCAATAATGAGAGTTGAGCAAACGTACAGGTTGAGAGTAAGTAAGTTGGCAACAAATCAAAAGTGAGGTATTACGTCCTGCTGGGAAATGGGACTAGATTAATTTAGGATATCTCCTCATGGTCGGCATGGACGAGTCGGACGGAAGGGTCTGTTTCCATGCTGTACAGTTCAATGACTAACTCAAATCTAGAAATGAAGCGAAAATGAATTTGCTCAAATTTAAGGATGGGAGTTTCCTTGCCTAGCTCCTCCATCTGCTGACAGTGAATTCTAAACAGGATTTTTAATAGAATGGGATCATTAGCAAAGTTACAACTTTAATGCTAACGTTATTACTGAACAGTATCTTGAATATTACCCTTTGTACCTCTGACATAAGGCCAGATATAGGAACAGGGGAAGGTCATACGATCCTGTGAGCTTACTCCACCATTCACAGGGATCGTGGCTGGTCCAACACTGCTCATGTACACCTTCAAAGTTTGCTAAGTGCAAAATCAAGTGTCATTTTGCTACAGTTGCAATTTCTATAAAAAATATTTTTGGTTTCTCTCAAATTATTTGAAAGCAAGCTGACCATAGATTCCTTGAAAATTTAACATCCCAGGTGCCACCATCACCATCCTTGGATATGTCCTGTCCCACCAGCAGGACAGACCCAGCAGAGTGGCGGCACAGTGGTATACAGTCGGGAGGGAGTGGCGTCGGAGTCCTCAACATTGACTCTGGACTCCATGAAGTTGCATAGCTCCAGATTAAACATGGGCAAGGAAACCTCTTTCTGCTGACGAATCGGTAAACCTGCAAAATTTGGGGCAAGCACTGAGGGTGGCAAGGGCACAAAACATACTCTAGGTGGGTAGGGTGGGGGAGGGGAGTTTAAACATCCACCACCAAGAGTGGCTCAGCAGCAACATTACTGATTGAGCTGGTGGGGTCCTAAAGGATATAGCTGCTAAACTGGATCTGTTTAGGGAACCAGCTAGAGGAACCTGACCTCATCCTCACCAGTCTGCCGGCTACAGGTGCATCTGTCCATGCCGGTATCACTAAGAGTGACCTCTGCACAGTCCTTGTGGAGACAATGTCCCACCTTCACGTTGGGAATAACCTCCATATGCTGTGTGGCACTGTTACTGTACAAAATGGGACAGACTTCAAACAGATCTAGCAACTCAAGACAGGGCATCCATGAGGCGCTGAGGTCCATCAACAGCAGCAGAACTGAACTTCAGCACGATCTGCAACCCCCATGGTCCAGCATATCCCCCATTTAACCATTGCCATCAAGCCAGGGATTCAACCCTGGTTCAATGGACAGTGCAGGAGGGCATGCCAGGAGCAGCACCAGGCAAACCTGAAAATGAGGTGTCAACCTGGTGCAGCGACCAAACAGGACTACTCACATGCCAAACAGCACAAGCAGCAAGTGATAGAGCTAAGCGGTCCCACAATCTATGGAAGCAAGCTCTACAGTCCTGCCAAATCCAGTCATGAATAGCAGTGGATAATTAACAACTTGCTGGAGGAGGACGCTCCACATATATTCCCATTCTCAATGATGGAAGAAGCCCGCACATCAGTACAAAAGATAAGGCTGAAACATTCGCAGCAATCTTCAGCCAGAAGTGCCAAGTGGTTGATCCACCTTGGCCTCCTCCGGTGGTCCCCAGCATCACAGATACCAGTTTTCAGCCAATTTGATTCACTCCACATGATAACAAGAAACAGTCGGAGGCACTGGATACTGCAAAGGCTATGGGCCCTGACAAAACACACCAGCAATAATACTGAAGACTTGTGCTCCAGACCTTGCCGTTCCCCTAGCTAAGCTGTTCCAGTACAGTTACAACCACTGGTGTGTATTCAACACTGTGGAAAATTGCCCAGGTGTATCCTGTAAACAAAAAGCAGGACAAATCTAACTCAGCCAATTACCATCCATCAGTCTACTCTCAATTGTCAGTAAAGTAATGGAAGGTGTCATCAACAGTACTCTCAAACAGCACCTGCTCAGCAACAATCTGCTGAGTGACGCCCAGTTTGGCTTCCACCAGGGCCACTCAGCTCCTGACCTCATTACAGCCTTGGTTCAAACATGGTTCAGAGAGCTGAATTCCAGAGGGGAGGTGGGAGTGACAGCCCTTGACATGAAGGCTGCATTTGATTGAGTGTGGAATCCAGGAACACTAGCAAAACTGGAATCAATGGGTATAAGGGGGGCAAACTCCACTAGTTGGAGCCCTACTTGGCACAAAGGGAAGATGGTTGTTGTTGTTGTTGTTGGAGGTCTATCATCTCAGCAGAACTTCCTCAGCATAGTGTGCTAGGTCCCACCATCTTCAACTGCTTTCATCATTGACCTGCCCTCTGTCATAAGGTCAGAAGTGGGGATGTTCATTGCTGACTGCACAATGCAGCACCATTCATGATGGCTCAGATACTGAAGCAGTCCATGTTCAGATGGAACAACATCTGGGCAATACCTTGACAGAGTGGCTACAAGAGCAGGTCAGAGGCTTTGGATACTGCAGTGATTAGATTAGATTACCTACAGTGTGGAAACAGGCCCTTCTGCCCAACAAGTTCACACCAACCCTCCGAAGTGTAACCCACCCAGACCCATTTCCCTCTGACTAATGCACCTAACGCTATGGGCAATTTAGCATGGCCAATCCACCTGACCTGCACATCTTTGGACTGTGGAAGGAAGCCAGAGCACCCGGAGGAAACCCACACAGACACAGGGAGAATGTGCAAACTCCACACAGTCCCCCGAGGCTGGAATCAAACCTGAGTCCCTAGTGCTGTGAGGCTGCAGTGTTAACCACTGAGCCACTGTACCGCCCCAGTGAATATTTCACTTCCTGACTCCCCAGAGTTGGACCACTATATACAAGGCACAAGTCAGGAATGTCATGGAATACTTCCCACTTGCGTGGATGTAACGCCAACAACATTCAAGACGCTTGACACTATCCAGGACGAAGTAGCCAACTTGATTGACACCACACGCACAAGCATCCACTCCCTCCACAACCGATGCTCAGCTGCAGCACTTGTGTGCTATCCACAATTGTAGAAATTCACCAAAGATCTTTAGACAGCACCTTCCAAACCTACAACCACTTCCCTCCAGAAGGACGAGGGCAGCAGATATTCGGGAATGCCACCACTTTGTAATCTCCCTTTCAAACCATCTGACTGTTCTGTCACTGTCACTGGGACAAAATCCCAGAATTCCCTCCTTAATGACAGCATCATAGAGAGTCTCAGAGATGTACAGCACGGAATCAGACCCTTTGGTCCAACTCACCTATGCTCCTCTGCTGCCCAATAGTAGCAAAGCTCCACCAAGCAGTTCTATACCATCCAAGACAGCAGCAGTAATTGATTCTTGAGAACTAAGCTGTGAGATGATGACCATCTGAGACTCTGATTTATTTTTCCATTATCTAACCCACCTCCACCCAACCTTATGGCTGTCTCCAGAAAATCCCACAGCACAGAACAAGACCAATCAGCCTTCCAACTTAACACCAAATTGTATGCAAGCTTCAGTTGATCAACTCCAGTGAAGAAAATTAGCCTTGCTGTGAGGTAGTATTGGACTAGCACCAAAAGCTGCGTCGGTGATATAACTCCAGACACTCCATGTCTCTGGAACCCAGCCTTAGTTTTGAGTTGGTGAGAGATGACAGTTCCTCAAAGCTTCAAGCTGCTGACACTGATCCCCATTCATGGTTGAAATTCAGTGGTAGCAGTGTAAGGGTAGCTAATAGCCAGCAGCTCTAGGTGACAGAGTTCAGCTTCGACACTGACCCCCACATGTGACCCTTGCAGAGCAGCAGCTCTCTGTCCTGGCAGGAGGCTGTTGGGTCACCAGCATGTATCCCTCCATCCCCCATCCACACCTCCAGCTGCTCTGTCAAGTTGAGCTGTTTATCAAGACTTGAATGCCTGGCTGCTTTAACGACTGGTAAGTGGTCACAGAATTGACGCCTTGACCTTTTCAGTCCCACTGTCTGCAGGGGTCATTAGACGCATACAAAGGGACATGAGCCAATGGGTGTTGCATCTGCTTTCAAAGTGAAGAGGAGAAAAGAGGGATCTGGCTCTTCAGGCAGGGTCAGTCTGATTCCTTTAATAAGTCATTCCAGTCTATTAGGGAAACTCTTCAAAATGACAAGCTATACAGGAGGAATTGGTGCAATTTTTCACAGTTAATGTGTTTAATATTTTGGTTTGTGTTATCACAATTAATTTGTTGGAATAACAAAGAAAACGTGTAGAAACTACCAAGAGCAAGCATATTTTAAACTGAAAATATCTCACAAATGGGTTCAATGAAATACATCACCACACTCAGCTCTCGCACCTTATCCCTGACTAGCAGTCTTCCCTTCTATGTAGTCTAGCCTTGCCAGCAATAACTTGCATTTGTATACCACCTTTTTGGCATTGCAAAATCTCTGAGGTGCACTATTTAATTTGGCTCCAAGTCTGTTCTCCCCAGCTAGCCACTACAGTTTGTTCTTGGCATGTGCTCTGTCGGTGAAGAGGGCAGTGAGCTGATAGCACCGCAGCTATGGCAGAGGCTGCAAACGAGTGAAGTGGGGGAGGATATCCATATTTACTGACCCAGCTGGCATGCAATTACCAAATCTCCTGTTGCTCTGCCGTTCCTTCCTGATGTGCAACTTGGCCATCCACAGTGATGGGGAGCATTTGACATTTAACTGGTTATGGTATCAGCAGAGGAGTGCATTAGCGCGAGAGACTTTAGCCAGCATTTAACTAGGAACTGAACATCGCAATGATTTCTGACACCATGTAGGTTGATCAACCTTCGCATACTATACTACAATAGACAATAGGTACAGGAGTAGGCCATTCTGCCCTTCGAGCCTGCACCACCATTCAATATGATCATGGCTGATCATCCTTAATCAGTATCCTGTTCCTGCCTTATCTCCATAACCCTTGATTCCACTATCCTTGAGAGCTCTATCCAACTCTTTCTTAAATGAATCCAGAGACTTGGCCTCCACTGCCCTCTGGGGCAGAGCATTCCACACAGCCACCACTCTCTGGGTGAAGAAGTTTCTCCCCATCTCTGTCCTAAATGGTCTACCCCGTATTTTTAAGCTGTCTCCTCTGGTTCGGCACTCA
>NC_057720.1:80163138-80163408 GCF_004010195.1 Chiloscyllium plagiosum | reverse complement strand
GCCATTGTTCCTCCACGGTCATCCCTGATAAGGTATCGCACCATTGAACTTTGTCCAGCTCCTTCCTCATAGCTCCATAGTTCCCTTTATTCAACTGAAATATTGTCACGACCGATTGTACCCTCTCCTTTTCAAATTGCAGATTGAAGCTTATTGTATTATGGTCACTACCTCCTAATGGCTCCTTCACTTCGATGTCCCTGATCAATTCTGGTTCGTTGCACAATACCAGATCCAGAATTGCCTTCTCCCTGGTAGGCTCCAGCACCA
>NC_057720.1:80148338-80163102 GCF_004010195.1 Chiloscyllium plagiosum | reverse complement strand
CCAATACCATCTTGATTCTCCCAGTCTACCTGCATGTTAAAATCCCCAATAACAACTGTAGTAACATCTTTGCGACAGGCCAATTTCAGCTCCTGATTTAACTTACATCCGACATCCAGACTACTGTTTGGGGGCCTGTAGATAACTCCCAAGAGGGTCTTTTTACCCTTAGAATTTCTCAGCTCTACCCATACTGACTCTACATCCCCTGATTCTTGGTCCCCCCCATGCAAGGGACTGAATATCATCCCTTACCAACATGGCCACCCCACCCCCTCTGCCCATCAGTCTGTCCTTACGATAGCACGTGTAGCCTTGAATATTCATTTCCCAGGCCCTGTCCATTTGAAGCCACGTCTCAGTTATCCCCACAATATCGTATCTGCCAATTTTCAAAAGAGCCTCAAGCTCATCCATCTTATTTCTAATGCTTCGTGCATTCATATATAGTATTTTTAATTTGTTACTGCCCTTACCCTTCCCATCAACTCCTATTTCACTCCACCTTACAGCATGATCCGTTTTTGAGTTTTCTGCTTCATTGATACCGTTGTCTTTCTTGACTTCGCTTGTTCTAACTTTCCCTTAAACATCCAGTTTGTCCCCTCCCCCCGCTACTTAGTTTAAACGCAGCTGTGTTGCAGTAGCAAACCTGCCTGCCAGAATGCTGGTCCCCAACCTATTAAGGTGCAAACAGTCTCTCTTGTAGAATTTATGTTTACCACAAAACACACCCCAGTGATCCAAGAATTTAAATCTTTGCTTCCTGCACCCCTTCCCCAGCCACACATTCAAGTCCATTATCTCCCTGTTTCTGGCCTCACCAGCCCGAGGAACTGGAAGCAAACCGGAGTTAACCACCTTGGACATCCTGCTTTTCAGCCTTCTTCCTAGTTCTCCGAAGTCCCGCTGTAGTATGTTCCTCCTCTTCTTCCTGACATTATTTGTGCTGACATGTACCACCACCTCTGGCTCTTCACCTTCGTCCTTGATGATTTCCTGCACTCTGTCTGTGATGTCTTTAACCCTGGCACCAGGAAGGCAACACACCATCCTTAAGTGCCGTCTGCTGCCGCAAAAACCCCAGTCAGTTCCTCTCACTATGGAGTCCCCTATTACCACGGCTCTGTGCAATGTCTGACTCTTCCGCTCTGCCTCCACGCCAACGTTTGATTGACAGACCTGGTCGCCTCGCCGACTGGCAGTGTCATCTGTCTCTACTGTTTCCAAAAGATTCAATTTGTTCCTGACAGGTACTTCCCCCAGGGTCTCTTGCACCTGTCTCCTCTCTGCCTTCCTCATCATCTTCTCTCTTCTGGTATATTGAACAAGTTGGTTGCACCCCCTTTCTTGGCCTGGTCCTGTAATAATATTCTCCTCTTACACCATGCCAAAAACCAAATTCCTTGCAAAGTTTTTTGTGATGTAGAGGCACAGAGATGTACAGCACGGAAACAGACCCTTGAGTCCAACTCCTCCATGCCAACTAGATATCCTAAATTAATCTTGTCCCATTCTCCAGCATTCAGCCCATATCCCTCTAAATCCTTCCTATTTATGTACCCTTCCAGATGCCCTTTAAATGTTGTAATTGTGTCAGGCTCCAACACTTTCTCTGGCAGCTCATACCATACATGAACAACCCTCTGCATGAAAAGTTAATACTTAGGTCCCTTTTAAGTCTTTCTCCTCTCACCTTAAACCTATATCGTCTAGTTACGCTGCTACCCTGGAGAAAAGACAATGTCTATTCACCCTATCTATGCCCCTCATGATTTATAAACCTCTATCAGGTCACCCCTCAACCTCCAACACTCCAGGGAAAATAGCCCCAGCTTATTTAGCCTCTCCCAATAGCTCAAATCCTCCAAACCTAGCAACATCCTTATAAATCTTTTCTGCACCCCTTCAAGTTTATTAACATCTTTCCAAAGCAGTTGAGTGCGCTATCCCAAAAGTGGCTGAACCAATGTCTTGCACAGCTGCAACATGACCATCGTCAAATAAAGGCAAGTGTGCCGTTTTGGATGGTTGAGGATTCAGTGAGATTGTGAATTGGTCGTGTGTGGGATAGGTGTCTCGATGGCTAATCCAAACTTATTAATGTGGGACATGCTGAGATGCCATACAACTGTACAGATTATCTGCAAAGAAATAACGTCCAATTGCAGTTATGTCATAGAACCTAAAATCATTAGTTCAAATTTTTAAAACACACATTTAATCCAGTATCATGCCAAATATGTTGACGGGAAAGAAATCTTCCCAAGGAGAGCAGTTATGTATCTGCCCTGCTTCCTGTTTTGCACACACTGTCCACTATGGATATTGAGACATAGACAGAGATCTCTGATTTCTACAGGCAGTAATGGTCTTATTCGAGGCCAGAGCAATAGTGCTGGCCTCCACACCCCAAGGTTTGGGGCACAACGAGGCCAGAGATCCTGAGCTGCATTACACACATCCCTTCCTAGCGAGGTTACTGAATAATGTAATTGTCAGCTGAAGGGAAGCCTTGGGCTTTCTGAGGTGACTCCCACTCTATGACTATGACTCTATGACCACCCCGCGTGAAGAATCCCTTGGGTCTTTGTTAATGAATGACGCTGTAGAATTGCACCCTATTCCGAGGCAAGTTAAAAGGGAGGTGGTTGGGAGATGAAGTCAAAGGTAGGAATGGGTTCAAGCAATTATGGGAATTCACACTATCATAATAAGGAAAGTGAACCAGAGGTTGAGTGTGATTGCAAGAAACACAAAGCCCAGGGAGAGGAAAGCAAATGGAACTGCATAACTTGGGTCTGGCTGGCAGTGATTTTTAAGATGGCTGCTCACTGACATCACTGAGGAAAACCTCGAAAGTCAGAAGCCACACAACACCAGGTTATAGTCCAGCAGGTTTGTTTGAAATCACAAGTTTTCAGAGCACTGCTCCTTCATCAAGGAACTATGCAGCTGCATCCCAAGGTCTCTTTGTTCGGCAACACCCCCCAGGACCCAACCATTAAGTATATAAGTCCTGCCCTGATATACCTTTTCAAATTGCAGCACCTTATTTTTATCTAAATTAAACTCCATCTGCCACTCCTCAGCCCATTGGCCCATCTGATCAGGGTCTCATTGTACTCTGAGGTAACCTTCTTCACTGTCCATTTCAGTACCAATTTTGGTGTCATCTGTAAACTTACTAACTGTACCTCTTATATTCACATTCAAATCAATTATGTAAATGACAAAAGCGGTGGACCCAGGACTGATCCTTGCGGCGTACTGCTGGTCACAGGTCTCCAGTCTGAAAAACAACCCTCCACTACCACTTTTGCCTCTTACCTTCATGCCAGTTTTGTATCCAAATGACTCACCCTGGATTCCATGTGATCTCACCTTGCTAACCAGTCCACCGTGCAGAACCTTATCACACACGCACCAGGCAATGATTATCTCCAACATCCTGAGGTTTACGATTGACCAGAAACTGAACGGGGCTCAACATGTAAATACTGCAGCTACAAGAGTAGGTCAGAGGCCAGGAATACTGCAGTGGGTAGCTCAGTGAAGCACACCTCTGGAGTGTGATGGAATAATCTGCACTGGTCTGGATGAGTTCAGCTCCAATTATACTCAAAAAGCTTGACACACCATCTAAGCCAAAGCAGTCCGCTTGCTTGGTACACCATCCACTACCTTCAACATTGGCTCCTGCTGGGCCAGCAATTTGGTTCTGAAATGTTGCAATAATGTTTTCAAAACCATCCATTGACTCTCCACTCCCAATCTTGGCAATCTCTTGCAGTCTGGTCTCTGCTGGTGAATCCCCTATTTTAATCTTACACAAATGGCAATCCCATTTTCGGTTGCATGGGCCTCAAGTTCTGAAATATCTTTCCGAAACACCTCGACCTCTCTGTACCTCGCTTTCATCTGCTAGGCAGCCTAACTTTTTGACCAAGCTTTTCATCATCTGACCTCAAACACTCTGCCACTTTGGATAGTACTTTATTTTGTGATGCTGCTATGAAGCACCTGACTGAGTCATTGTTGAAGTCAGAAGGATCATTTAAAATAATAACTCTTCTCTGGGTTTCCTTTCTGCTTCCAATTAGGAAATGTATGTTTATGAGTACTTTTACACAATCATTTTTGGGAACACGTTTATACACAGGTGGGACTATGTGTACATGTGTGTCTGAGTATGAAAATGCATGTCTCTCTGCATCTACATTCACCAGCAAGAAGGCTCTACCACAACAGCATAGGTTGAGGACAAATTGCTCCGTGAGAGATTTTTGAAATCCTATTAGTGGAGCAAGCAGCGTAGACTGAGGCCACTGATTCCATCGTAAGCTTAGACCTAGGTCACTGGAGAGGAAGGAGCCTGTTCAGTTAACCGTGGTAATCTTGTTTTTAACCCTGTTTGTGGTAAGTGTTCTCAGATCCTGTGGTGTTTGTCTCTGTGCTAATACTAATTGAATTTTAGTTTCAGTTATTGAACAGAAGTAGATTTTCTGGGTCCTTCGGGGCTGTGGTTGTTGGATTGAAGCAGACATGATTTTATCTCAGCTCGTAGCTGAGTGTTTAAGACAGAGAGCAGAATACTAATGGGGATTAACAAGAACTTCTGCAAGGCAGAGGGGAGTGGGCAGGCATGCAGAAATTGTGGAAACAAAATTTTACTTTTTTTTATTTTAAAGAAGTTAAACATGAAAAGGGAATTTTAATCTCCTTTTGTCACAGCTGGGTCTCTCTCAGTTTCTCTTGATAAACCATGCAGGTACACTGATGTGCCAAAGCATGTCATACTGACAAGGGAAATGGTGGTATTGCCACTGGGCTGTTAATCTAGGGACCCAAACATAAATTACTGGAGAAACTCAATAGTTCTGGCAGCATTCATGAAGGGAAAGCAGAATTAGCGTTTCAAGTTCAGTGACCCTTCTTCAGATGCTGCCAGGCCTGCTGAGTTTCTCCAGCGATTTCTTTTTCTGTCTCAGATTTTCAGCGATTGTAACTCTTCTAGGGATTTGGGCTCTGCCATCCTTACCTGGTCTAGCCTACATGTGACTCCAAACCAGTGCAGTTCACTATTAAGTGGTCCAGCAAGCCCTTCAGTTGGATCCTGCCACAATAAAGTCTGAAGGAAGGAAACCCACATTGACGTAAAAACTGGAAGACTGGTAAATACAGCCCTATCAACTCTGCAATTCCCTGCTTACTAACGTCTGGGGGGTTTTGCCAAAGTTGGTAGAGTATCTCACAGACTGTTCATGCAACAGCCTGACCTAGTCTTACCCATGGAATTATACATTATAATTTGTAAGATGCTACACTTACCAATCTGGGGTGTAGCCTGTCCCAGCAGCAATGGTATCAAGGATTAAAGCTGGAATAAATGAGAAGCCAGGGGAGAACTCACCACTGTTTGGAGTCATATCTGACACATAGGAGGATGGCCATGGTTGTTGGAGGTCAGTCATCTTTGCTCCAGGACATCTCTGCAGGAGTTCCTCAGGATAGTGTCCTAGGCCCAGTCATCTTCAACTGCTTTATTAATGACCTTTCCACCATGATAAGGTCAGAATTGGAGATGTTCACTGATAATAGCATAATATTCAGCACCATTTGTGACTACTGAAACAGTCCATGCCCAAATGCAGCAAGACCTGGATACATTATCCAGGCTGACACTGATAAATTCTAAGTACTATGTATGCCATGCAATGATCAGGCAATGATCATCTCCAGCATTCTGAAGCTCACCATTGACTAGAAACTAAACTGGACTGGCCATTTAAACATTGTGGCTAAATGAGTGGGTCAGAGGTCAGGAATACTGCAGTAACTCACTTCCTGACTCCACCATCAATGACATATATTAGGAGTGTGATGGAATACTCCCCAAATTACTTGAATGAATGCAAAAAGCTTGATACACAGTCAACTACCTTCAACATTTATTTCCATCACTTCTGACGTATACCTGCAGCAGTGCATACAATCTACAAAATGCACTGCAGTAATTAACCCAGGTTTCATCGATAGCATTTTCCAAACCCACAGCCTCCACCATCAAAAAAATACCAGAGCAGCAGATACATGGGAATGCTACCACATGCAAGCTCCCGTAAAAGCCACACACCATCCTGACTTGGAACTTTATTGCTGCTCCTTCAGTGTCTCTGGATCAAAATTATGAAATTCCCTTCTAGACAGCATTCTGGGTGTACTTCATGGATTGCAGCAGTTTCAGAAGGCAGCTCACCACCACCTCCAGAGGTCTTCTGACCTAGCCAACAATCTCCACATCCCAAGCACAATATCTTTTTTAATCAGAATGTGAGGAAAACCATAGCCTTACTTTGTAGTGCTTTGCAAGCTCTGGGTGAGAGAGGGTTGCTAGAGAGATATGTAGTCCTGGTTCTCATGTGGCATGCATTTTTTCCCTCCTTTGACTGTTTGCAAGTGGACAACAGGGTATTATCAACCACATGAAGTAACCACCTTGGCTGAAAGGCTTCCAGCTGAGCCACATGCTCTGGGTTTCCACTGTGCCCAATCTTTTCTCAAGCCGTGGGCTGCTGTTGTTGGAATAGACAATCGTGCCATTAATAGGTGAATACTCAGCAAGTCCATGCAGTCAATGCCAAAGATTAAGACTAATGGATAAGTTTGAGCTGGGTCCACTTGCCAATTTGAATACAAATTGCACACAAAGTTATACTAATGTTCTAAATTGGTTTTACCGTTTGGGTTTCTGCTTAAGTTCATTTAGACAATCACAGATCTAAAATCTGCAAAGGACTGGTATGGCACGAGGACAGCACACGGCCTCAGTGGTTAGCACTGCTATCTCACAGCACCAGGGACCTGAGTGTGATTCCACTCCTTGTGTGGAGTTTGCACATTCTCCCTGTGTCTGCATTGGTTTCCTCTGAGTGCTCCGGTTTCCTTAGGTTAGGTGGATTGACCATGGTTAATGTGGAATTACTTGGGAAGGTTAGGGGGTCTGGGGTAAATACTCTTTGGAGGGTCAATGTGGACTTGATGGACTGAATGGCCTGCTTCGGCACTGTAGGGATTCTGTGTTACGACTGGGCAGAGTTCTAGAATGCAATTTATTTTTCCAATAAAAGTATTTTTTGATAGTTTTATTAATCTGTGAGGAAAGACATTTTTAATGCTTCTTAATTTTACCATTGTGAGAAACCCTATTCAGTATAACTGCAAAATGACTTTGCAAAGCCATTTATTATTTGCTGCTGTGTGATAGTCAACGTCTTAGGAAATTAAATAGCACTTAATATCTAAAAGCTTTTAAAATGTGTCTATTAGTTCCCAACAGCTAAAGAAAAGTAAAAGCTGCGAAGGCCTGCAATGAGGCACAGATAAGACCATCTCGATGATTGATTCAACCTGGGAGCATCAATTTCTTGAGCAGAATTCACGCTGGGTTTTAAAAGCTCATGGGAACATGATTTCCACGGGCCACAACTTGCAGTTGAAATTTCACAATCTTTGGCCCATTGTTGCTGAATTTCTCTACAAATATCAATGCAACCAAACAGAAACTTTGCCCTCCCGCATGAACAGAGTTCACCACAGGCCAGGGTGCTGCAGAGGCAGCTGTAAAGTCCTTAGCTGCCGGCTTGCTCGTCTTAATAATAGGAGTTAGTAGCAAGCTATCCTGTTCGCAGATGGGGTTCTCCAGATTTGGATAATAGGGCTGGGACCCTGTTGGTGCTGGCGTAAAGCATATGCAATTGATGACAATCAAGCCGAAGCTCCATCTTAATAGATTGTTAAGTACAGTTTGGAGACCATTGTCATGAATCTGGCTTTCTGTATGCATCAGGCAGCCGGAGAACAAGGAAAGAAACCATCTTGTGAGAAAAAGCATGAGAATGTCCGTAAGAAATTTGACAGTCCTAGCATTTTTACAACCAATTGAGAGAATTCTGACAAAACTAATGGACTTGTGGTTTTATTGGGGCAATCAGTCTATCATTTTCTTTATCTGGCTCTCTCTGCAGGGATGTCCCCAACCTTCATCTGGTAATCCCCAAGTCATAACATGATAAAAACAGGCATTCCCTAAATGGGGTCTTCCAGCACAGGCCAATGCCAATTTTCTTCTTCGCGTACACCATATTAGACATGTTTGAGAGTCAATCTCATGCCATATACTGTGCCCATAATGGAAAGTTGATGAAAGACTCAGTGATTTATCTGCTATAAATTACCGTGACCAAAGGGAGGCTCAATGCCCCATGAAAAATTTCTTCAATGTTTTGTGTAATGTCCTTTGTAACCATGCTCTGTGGACTCCGTTGGATAAACATCAAAAATGTAATTTGTTCTGATGAGCTGAGGGGTACCTGTGTGAGTGATTTAACAGATTGTACATTTAAACAGATTGTCAGCTTCCATTGTTTGCAGTCAGTTATTTAGCTCTTGCCTGATTGTCAAGGATTCAGTGTGGAATTAATCCAATTTTCAAATAGACATGTGTCCATGACAGAACTGGCCCTTCACTCAGCTCAACACTGGCAGGGAATTGTCAGCAGTGTTCAATGGGGAGGCCTTGGAATCACTCGTTTTGGAGTTGAAAATGTCATGTAGGTGCTCTATGGGCTGCTGTCCTAAGGTTCATGGACATTGCTTTCAGAGGGACCTAAGATGCACATTAAGTCTGATAACTGGATGCCTTCATGTCATTCAGACACTAAGTGGATACCAAGAAGAGGGGATTTTGTTAGATTCTCCTTTTGAAAGATGGGCCAAGGGGCACTTGCTCATCAGGATTCACCTTATGGACTTAGAATGTGCAACGAAGGAAACATGTGTTGGTTTCTTTTTTTGAATAATTGTTAACATGCCTTGCTTTCTTTTCCTAGTTCTTTCCTGGGCGATCCTTTGTCATGAAGTTGCTTCAAACCATTAACTCCTGGCTAGAAGAGGGCAACATGGCATCAATCTCCTACAATGCTTATATTGATGTGCTAAACAACAAGAATGGGGTAAGCTGCTGATTGTTGCATTGAACGTGCAGATCACGTCCCATTTTATGATGGCATTCTTCCTGTCTGGAGCTTGAATTCTAACTTAGTCACTGGTAAATTCAATGGGAAATTCAGGAGTATCTTCTTTCAAGATTGCTTAGAATGTATAACTCTCTCCAACAGGACGTAGATAAGATGCATTTCGGGGAAGCTAACCATAGATATGAGGGATAAAGGGATAAGCTTATGCAAATAAAATTTGTTTCTAAGAGCCAAGAGGCCACTACCCTACCACAGTTATTAAATTTTCTTTTGTTTGGAGGAGTCCCTTTGGTTCAGATACTGAATATACTCAGAACCAGGAATCACATTCCAAGGATACTGGGCAAGCCATTTCGGACTGAGATGAGGAGAATATTCTTCACCCAGAAAGTGCTGAGCCTTTGGAGGTCTCTGCTACAGAAGGCAGTTGAGGCCAAAACATTGAATGTTTTCAACAAGGAGATTTACAGTCCTCAGGACTCAAAGGATGAAAGGGTATGGGGAAAAAGCAGGAACAAATTACTGAGTTGGATGATCAGCCCTGACCGTATTGAAATGGTGGAGCAGGTTCAAAGGGCCAAATGGCCTACTGTTGTCTGTGTACCCCTAAATGAAGGTTAAGCTGTACAGACCAGGGAGTAGATGTTGAATTATCTGGGGAAACAGCTGGGAGTGTTGGAATTGGTCAATGTATCACTCTTACTCCCTCTTCAATTGAGTGTATTAAACTTGGCACGGTGGCTTAGTGATTAGCACTGCTGCCTCACAGCGCCAGAGGCATGGGTTTGATTCTACCCTCAGGCAAGTGTCTGTGGTGTTTGCACATTCTTCCCGTGTCTGCGTGGGTATCCTCCAGGTGTTCTCATTTCCTCTCACAGTACAAAGATGTGCAGGTTGGGTGGATTCACCATGCTAAGTTTCCCGTAGAGTGCATGGATGTGCAGGCTAGATGGGTTAGTCATGGGAAACACAGGAACACAGGGTAGAGGGGTAGATTTAGGTGAGATGCCCTTCAGACGGTTGGTGTGGACTGGATGGACTGAATGGCCTGTTTCCACACTGTAGGGATTCTATGGTAAGTTTTATGATCTGGAGAATAAACTGTAAGGAAACACACATAGTTAGCCCCTCATGTATCTTCTACTGCAGTTAATTTGTAACATTGTTAACAATTGTCAAGCACTATAAGGTTTTAACCTGTCAGCCAGGAGTAAACAATTGTTTGGGCAATAAAACTGTACTAAAAAGTTTTGGCAAATTGTTGAGGGCTGTTATAAAATTCATAAAATGAATTGTGCTAACAACAGCTGCCATTCTAAAGTTTGGTATGGCATTTGTTTTACTGGGAACTGTTCTTAGTTAAGTTAGTTTATTGGATTTGATTAGCCAACATAGATCAAAATTATAACAGTATTTTATACTTGAAATTGCTGCATTTAAACATGGATTATTGTACAAATGCTTTAAAGGAAACAGTGTTGTTGAGTGGGAGAAGGGTGGAGCATAGCAAAGGAGGCAGAGGGAGTGATGTTGAGCTTGTTAAGAAGTTATATGGCAGGGAGCTTCTCTCGACCTTTGTCACAGGCGTCAGGTCCATCAGATCATCTCCACCCCACCAGAAAATTGAAAATGGCCTCCATGGCTGTTAGCTGCACAGCAGTCAATGCTGCCATGGAGCTCGGGACTGTGAAGTCTTGTCAAGCAATTCCAGTTGGGTTCAGGACCCATGATTTGGGATGGCCTGTGTAATGCTTCTCGGTGGCAGAACTTGCACAGAACATATCTACTCATGCACGGAACATATCTACTCATGCACAGAACATATCTACTCATGCACAGGACTATCTACAAGTTCACTCTGGCCTCTCTTTAATACGTATGACAGTGGAAAAAAAAACGCCGTCCGTGACGTGGAATGAACTTGAGCATGGGCTAATTGTGTAGTACAGCAAGTTTGAGGGGCTGAATGGCTTGCACCTACTGCTAGTGATCCCATTTTTATCTGCGCTGCAAACTTTAAAATCCCTGAATGACAGCTTCTGAAAGCATTTCTGTGTAGAAAGTGCACCAAACGTGTTCTTGATCTTGACTAACATCTGTTTTAATCTGTTTCTTTCCTTCTCCTAGACAACTGGGGCCCTGTTGCCTGATGGACTGAACTGGGTCAGTTGCCAGGGCAGCAAGCCCCACTTCCGAGGTTACCCCTGCTCTGTGTGGACACTGTTTCACCTCTTGACAGTGCAGGCTGCAAAACACAACAAATCAATGGCTGACAGGGGAGAGAGTAAGACTTCATCTTCCAATCTTTTTTTCCATATGTTGTCTATCTCCCGATTTTAAAGGAAAGGTGATTGAATGGCTGGTTGCTCTTGGTTACCTGTTGTCACCCATGTCAATCCTCTAAATTGGCTAAAAGAAAATAGGCCATCATTCTTCACATTTTTCTGAAAAGTCATGTGGATCTCTTTAAGTTATGAAGGATATTCGTTTTCCAAATCCTCAGTCATTCTCTCAAAGTATCTCTCACTCACCCAACTCCAAACCCCTCATGGCCTGTCCAAAACTCCCTTCATAAATTGTCCAAATCACTCGCCCACACCTCATCCTGTCTATCCACAATCATAGTCACCCTCTACCTAGTCACACGAATCCACATACAATATTTTAATGATTGACAGCAGTTCCACCCAATGGGAACGTGTCTACCTGATAAAAGCCACCTGCCCTTCCACAGGTGGCTGCTCAGGTGGTGTTCCCAAGTGGCTGAATGTGAAGTTGGTGCAGGTGATGGAAGGCAAAATGGTGTCACAGGATGTTTGTTCAACCCCGTCCCTGGAGCAAGCCACCCTCAAGATGGGGGAAACCATCTGTCATACTCAGAGAGCATTTGGTGTGCGTGACTGAGCCTTCGGTGAAATTAGTGAGATTGATGCTGAATGCGAGAGGCTCCCCGCATGGGTCATTTATCAGGAAGTGCAAAGACTTTTCTAATAACCCACAATCTCTGTGCACTTTACACTTTAGCTGTCACCAGCTCTGGTGTGAATCAACATTGGCCCTTAGCAGATTATTGCCCCTGACTTAAAACTGCATAGCAGTCACGCTCATTAATAGCATTAGGAAGAGGACGATGGGGAAAGGAAGGGGCAGCTTTAGACATTTCACACCCAGAGATCCAACTTAATGAATGTACCACATGTGCAGGAGCGAGGTTAGACACACAATTCATGGTGGCCTTAGTGACGCTTTTGACGTCCATCAATTTTAGAGTGTCCTGACTTGGAAGCATTCACATTTCTTACCCAAAAATGGATGAATACTTAACTTTAGAAAGAATAATGTCTCATTTAGATGTGGGTAATACTGACAAGACCACATTTTTTGATTAGCCCTTGCTGGAGAAAGGGCCAGTGGCTCCACCAATCGAGCCCGTGTATTCCTTCTGGATCATGTTGTTGCAATCCCAGGAATTGGACCCAGTTTCGCTGGAGGAGTCTGGTCAGAACAGTGTGCAATTTGGATTGAAACCTGGAGCTGAAAACGCGCTCATAGCATTGTGCTTTCTCCAGAACCAGGGAAGGGAGTTTTCACAGAAGGCTTGACCATAAGCATCCTGCAGTGCATCAATCGCTACGCTTGCTTCCCAGTTGTTACTCAGGTTCAGAGAGCTGTGAGTTGGTCTGACCCAGGCCAACATCAGAACATTGGAGTTGAGTTCAGCACCTTGAGGCAGCAGAGATGAGAATTCACCAACGATTGCTTCCCCTGTGACTGCTGCTGGCAGTATGTTGAACCTTGGCGGGTCAGGAGTGGGTTTGGTTTTGACCTGCCCTTACCCTCTTCCCAGAATTAGCCTGCCACCGTTGCCTGTCTAAACTGGCACGTGGCATATGGATAGGGAAACCCAGCAAAAGAGCATACAGGTCGTTTTGTGATAATGTGCATTTTGTTAATGCAAATTCACTATAACACAATTGATGAATTGGGGACATTGTTCTATAGCATGAAATTCAAAGCACAGGTTGGTTCTAACGCAATTCCATTGTTTAAGTGGTGCTGCTATTATGTAATTTTCTTAGAACACGGGGATGCACGAGAATGAAACTACTGCATTATAGCACAACATACTGTACTGGCTGTTGGCACAGAGAAGTTGCTGGGCAGTGGGGGAGGAAGGGATTAGCACTCCTTGCTGGGCCTTTAGACTGAGCACATTTTTCCTCTTCCTCCCTTTCTCCCTCAGCTACACAGGCCGACCCCCTGGAGGTGCTAAACACCATGAGACAGTATGTCAAGCATTTCTTTGGCTGTGGGCATTGTGCCAAACATTTCGAAGCCATGGCACAAGAGTCCATGTATAAAGTCAGCAGCTTTGATGAGGCCATCTTGTGGCTGTGGTCTCGGCACAATCGGGTGAACGACAGGCTGGCAGGTAAGAGCAAACCGCTGGATGGTGTGGCCAGAGGCCATGTACAGAAATGCATTAGTGCACCTTAGAACAGTGCCCTGCCTGAGTAACCCCATTCACCGTCTGGGTTAAAGTGACACTTGAGAATTCAAAGGCCTTCATTTATCGCCTCACCAGCTCAGCATGTCCCATATGTTTTCAAACTGAGTGAAGGGTAGTGTCTGTTATCATGTTGGAAGAACACAACTGATTGTCCCACTGCCAGGTCCCACAACTCAAAAAATTTGCTGTCAACCGATGTTAGGTGAGAAATAAGTACTGGCCATGACTCTGTAGAACTCCCCTTGCTCTTCGTTAAACTAATGTCACATTTACATGAGAGGACAGAAAGAGCTTTTGTTGAACCTCCTGTCCGAGAGAGGGCACCTCTGACAGTGCTGCACTCTCCCAGAGCTGCATGTTGTACCTGACGAGATTTGGTGCTCAAGCTTTAGACTAGGACTTCTATCCACAGCTTCTCATTTCAACACACAGCCACAGCAAATGAAACAGTCCTTGGGTGGAAAGCAACCTTTCTTTTCAATTAATTCAATTGACACATAAAGACTTGGCTTGATTGGGCAGCACTGAGGACAGCTCATTCTGCACAAACCTGAAGGACGATCAGCTGGAATATATGGACTGAACGGAGACTTCAGTGCTGGGAGTGTTACTGTCCCTGTACATGGTGCTGTCAGGTTATACAGTACTGGGAGTGTTACTGTCCCTGTACACGGTGCTGTCAGGTTAGACAGTGCTGGGAGTGTAACTGTCCCTGTGCACTATGCTGTCAGGTTAGATAGTGCTGGTAGTTTTACTGTCTCTGTACACAATGCTGTCAGGTTAGGCAGTGCTGGGAGTGTAACTGTCCCAGTACACAATGCTGTCAGGTTAGACAATGTTGGGAGTGTTACTGTCTCTGTACACAGTGGTCTCAGGGTAGACAGTGCTGGGAACGTTACTGTCTCTGTACACAATGCTGTCAGGTTAGGCAGTGCTGGGAGTGTAACTGTCCCAGTACACAATTCTGTCAGGTTAAACAATGTTGGGAGTGTTACTGTCTCTGTACACAGTGGTCTCAGGGTAGACAGTGCTGGGAACGTTACTGTCTCTGTACACAATGCTGTCAGGTTAGGCAGTGCTGGGAGTGTAACTGTCCCAGTACACAATTCTGTCAGGTTAAACAATGTTGGGAGTGTTACTGTCTCTGTACACAGTGGTCTCAGGGTAGACAGTGCTGGGAACGTTACTGTCTCTGTACACAATGCTGTCAGGTTAG
>NC_057720.1:80139486-80145052 GCF_004010195.1 Chiloscyllium plagiosum | reverse complement strand
GATCCTTGTGGCACTCCACTGGTCACAGGCCTCCAGTCTGAAAAACAACCCTCCACCACCACCCTCTGTCTTCTACCTTTGAGCCAGTTCTGTAACCAAATGGCTAGTTCTCCCTTTATTCCGTGAGATCTAACCTTGCTAACTAGTCTCTTATGGGGAACATTGTCGAATGCCTTACTGAAGTCCACATAGATCACATCTACCACTTTGCCCTTATCAATCCTTTTTGTTACTTCTTCAAAAACGTCAGTCAAGTTTGTGAGACATGATTTCTCACGTACAAAGCCATGTTGACTATCCCTAATCAGTCCTTGCCTTTCCAAATACATGTACATCCTGTCCCTCTGGATTCCCTCCAACAACTTGCCCACCATCGACGTCAGGCTCACTGGTCTATAGTTCCCTGGCTTGTCCTCCCCACACTTCTTAAAGAATGGCACCACATTAGCCAACCTCCAGTCTTCCGGCACCTCACATGTGACGATCGATGATACAAATATCTCAACAAGAGGCCCAGCAATCATTTCTCCAGCTTCCCACTGAGTTCTAGGGTACACCTGATCAGGTCCTGGATATTTATCCACCTTTTGGAGAGAAAACATCTCTGATACTTAGACTTAGAGGCCACAGTGTAAAAACTAGAGCAAGGTGATTCAGGAGCGAAATTTGGGAACGATTCATCTAAAAGATGGGAAAATTATTGAGATAATCTTCTGCTCTGTGTGTGTGTGTTTCTTGCTGCTTTGAGTGCAGGAAACAAAATTGAGTTGCTCCCCTTCAGTACTAAACTCCAATGACTGAGCTGGTATTGCACCTCTAGCTGGCAACCAGGAACTTAGATGAGTAGTTAGGTTTTGGACAGGGCTTCAGGATGAGGGTGGATCTCATGATAATTGAGTGATGTAGGAGCCTAGACATTAATCCCTTTTACCCCTTAACCCCATTAGAAGATGGGGCTGTGCGAAGACCTCAAGAGACTGAAACAGCCCACAGAGGATCAAATCATGCCGCACACCATAAGGCTTTAGAGTGCCTTTGGGAGTATTTCCTCCACCCCCTCACCACCTCTGAAAGATTACAACTACCCACCATCCTCACTCCCCAACTACTTCACCCAAGTGACTCTCCTTAATATGTTCATGTTAAGGTAGTCACCCTAGGATATATGTTGAGAATTCAGAAGTAGTCCCTCATATAAAAATAAGAATGAAATAGAATTCAGTACCACGGGGAGTGGTTGAGGCAAATGATTTGGATGCATTTAAGGACAGGCTAGACAAGCATGTGGGACAAGGGAATAGATGTTTACAGTAAAAGATTTAACTGAAGCAAAATGAGCTGAGGCTGAAGTGGAGCAAAAATACTAGCATGGACTGATTTGGGCTGAATGGTCTGTTTTTGTGCCTTATACCCTGCCTAATCTTATGTAATCCATTATAAGGTCAGACTGCAATTTGAGTACTGGCTGTTTGACAGTAAAACAAAGCACAGTGTTGGCCAAATCCCAACAGGCAGACACTGCAATGGACCAATATCTAATCACTTTGTCGTTCTGCACTGAGAGATCTGGAGTTCCATAGCAGTTCTGAACTGGGGCCTAGACCCTTACTTCAGTGATGATGGTACCTCAATGCTTACATAAGGTCACTACTCCCAACAATTTCTCAGTGGTTGGGTTAAGTTAAAATGACTCTTGTTCTGTTCACCCCTCATCACGAAGCCCTGTTTAATAACGCACTAGCCCCAAGGGCACTTCATTTCAAGATCCTGCCGGGGATAAGGAGGTCACGCCCTTGTAAAGAAAGCAACTGCCAACAAAGATCGTGAACTTTACTTTGAAGGTGACCTGTCACTGCAGCTGATGGGCTAAATGCGGTGGCCTGTTAGTCGGGAAAGACCCACAAGCCATCACATTTGCATTGATTACTCAAATGCATCACTGGGACTTGCAGTCTCCTGGCTTTCAGACTCTATCTCTCCTTCAGCAATTCCAGAGAGTACAACAGTTGAGGCTGGTTGGTTGTGTCAATCACTCATCCCTGTTAAATGCACAAGACTCGCGCTCCTGAAAGGGTTGGTTTGGCCAGGGACCAAGTGAGTGACACAAGGATTCAGTGTCGTGAAGGGTGTATTAGACTCTAGAGAGAAGGGAGCAGCTGTCCCCTTGTCCCTTCATAAAAAGGGGGTTGTATTGAACACTCCAGGGTGGGAGGGAACTCACATTATGTTTGGCAATAAATGGAACAGGACCGTTTATCAAGAGGCAGGATATAGTGGAAACGTGGGTCCCACAGGGTGATGGATTTATTCATGAGCATTAGAAAAATTCTCAAGTAAGTTACGAATGAACAAAATGGGAATTGTTTTGTTTTAAGAGGGATGTTTGACACCTCTTGAGGGCCACTATAAATTTTCCATTTGTTTCTATTCCTGTTGTGGAGAACACCCCTAAACACAAGTAGGATTTTACAGTAACTCAACAGTGAAACCTCAATGCCAGTTTTCCTTTTATACTTTTAAGAAACAAACACTAAGACTTGCAGGGTTTTTTGTTTTTATGAGCTGCAACTCTCACATCTCACTCTTTAGGCTTAGGTGTTATAGATGCTTGCACGGTATTAAAGTTTACGAAGGCACTGCTGCAAAAAGTTACATTTGTATACCACCTTTCAGTTCCATAGGATGTCCTATGATATTTTGCAACTAATGAAGTACTGTCAAAGCATAGCCACTTTGTAATATTGGGAAACAATGTAACCAATTTCTGCACAGCAGGCTTATACCAGCAGCAGTGATTTACTGACAGGATTGTCTTTTTAGTAGTTGATCGAAGGGTCGATAGTTCACCTAGGTATCAGATAAGGCTCCCTACTTCCTTTGAAATGTAGCCATGAACTTGTCTGGCCTCTAGTCAACGTCTTATTCAAACAACCCCATGTCACAAAGTGTGTGTCCACTTACTACTGCACTAGAGTGGCTGATGGACAGGTGAGACTGCTATCCATTGAACCACAACAGATTTGGAAATAGGTACCCAATTTCAAGTCTTGCCAACTGAGAGGCACCCTAACTACCTGGGTGCTGCAAGTCAAGAGATGCTTAACTATATACATGTCCATGGGAGATGAAAGCAGGTTAGAAATCATGTCAGTTTTCAAGGTTTGATTGAATTTGTTGAGAAAGGATAAAGAGATATGGGAACAGTGTAAGTAATTGTGTTTCGGAATATCAATTTCTGTGTTGCAACATTTATTAATGTCTATATTTAGCATCTGCTGCTCAACGTTGGAAGTTTACGTCAACAAGTATTACTGATGGATAGGCTGTTCTGTTAAATGCTGAAAGCTGAGGAGAATCTTATTCAATAATTGGAAACACAGGGTCTTTTGTTGAAAGTCCAATGTATCGTAGAGTTTTAAGCAGCAGATGGCTTTGTATGCAAAAGCATTGAGAGGCCTGTGTGATCATAAGCTCTTACTATCCAGACTGTTAACCCATTAATGAAGTGTCCAGTCAATCTGCCTTGTTAGCAGTAGAGCTTTTAACTGTTCAGCCATCCATCAAAGAGCGCAGAGCAGTTGAGCTCCAAAGTCTCAGCAGACTCACTATCCCTGAGTCCATCACTCCTGCTTGTTATCTGGCAGAGTCCCAAGTGCCACATTATAGTGAGAGTCAGCTGTCACTATGTTGTCTATACTTGTCTTTCTTTCTCTGTCATCAGATGTTATGGTAATTGAAATATATTGACTAACAAGGGGGTCAGTAAATACCTAAAAGATTTAACCTGTGAACGGTGGCAGTAGGTCCGATGCCTGGTATCATGAAGGTGTGGCAGTAAGGGCACAATATGGTGGCACTGTGTTAAAGTGGTTTGTATGAGATTTCCAAGAACCAGCCTTGGGAGGCATTGTAATATTCATTTTGGAAGGATGAATTTGAATGTAGATTACAGGGTTAAAAGCAGGATTGTTCATAGTGTGGAGGAACAGAGGGATCTTGGGGTCCACTTCCATAGATCCCTCAAAGTTGCCATCCAAGTTGATAGGGTTGTTAAAAAGCATATGGTGTGTTGGCTTTCATTAGCAAGGGAATTGAGTTTAAGAGCCGGGAGGTTATGCTGCAGCTCTACTAATCTCTGGTTAGACCACACTTGTGTTCAGTTTTGGTCACCTCTTTATAGGAAAGATGTGGAAGCTTTAGAGAGGGTTTTACCAGGATGCTGTCTAGTCTGAAGGGCATGTCTTATACAGAAAGGTTGATGGACTAGGACGTTTCTCACTAGAGTGAAGAAGGATGAGAGGTGACTTGATAGAGGTGTACAAGACGATGAGAGGCATAGGTAGAATGGATAGCCAGAGACTTTTTCCCAGAGTGGAAATGGCTATCATGAGGGAGCATAATTTTAAGGTGATTGGAGGAAGGTTTAGGGGAGATGTCAGGGGTAGGATCTTTGCACAGAGTGATGGGTGCGTGGAATGCACTGCCAGTGGTGGTAGTAGAGTCAGATACATTAGGGACATTTAAGCACATGGATAGGCACATGGATGATAGTAAAACGTAGGGTATGTAGGTTAGTTTGATCTTAGACTAGGATAAAAGGTTGGCACAACATCGAGGGCCAAAGGGCCTGTACTGTGCTGTACTGTTCTATGTTCTTATACTGGTGACACAGTTCTAAGCCCGGCACACACTTATAGAATAACACTCCATGAGGTTACTGGAAACTGGGACGAATGTAGATCTAGAACTGTTTTTATTTTAGTGCAGATTGGATGGGCCAAAGAGCATCATAGAACCATAGAGATCTGCAGAACAGATAAAGAACCTTTGGCCCACACTGACCAAAAACAGCTCCCTAACTATTCTAAGGAGGGAAATGGGTCTGGGTGGGTTACTCTTCGGAGGGTCGGTGTGGACTGGTTGGGCTGAAGGGCCCGTTTCCACACTGTAGGGAATCTAATCTAAAAAATCTAATCTATGTACCTGATTATTGATCCCTCCGCCAATGGGAAAAGTTTCTTCCTGTTTGCCCTCTCTAAATCCGCTTATAATTCTGTTGTGCTCAGTCTTTTCCTGTCAATCCCCTCTGCTCGAAAAAGCATAACTACAGTCGGTCCAAACTCTCTTCATTACTGAAGTTCTCCAACCCAACCAACATCACCAGTAAATCTTCTGCACCCTTTCCAGTGCTATCACATCCCTCCTATAATGTGGATTCCAGAACTGTACACAGTACTCTGACTGTGGCCTAACCAACATTTTATACATTTCCAGCATAATCTCTCTGCTCTTAAATTCTATGCCTCAAGGGCGGCACAGTGGCTCAGCGGTTAGCACTGCTGCCTCACAGCACTGGCGTCCCAGGTTCGATTCCAGCCTTGGTGACTGTCTGTGTAGGGTTTGCACATTCTCCCCGTGTCTGCGTGGGTTTCCTCCGAGTGCTCCGGTTTCCTCCCACAGTCCAAAGATGTGCAGGTTAGGTGAATTGGCCGTGCTAAATTGCCCATAATTTTAGGTGCATCATTCAGAGGGAAATGGGTCTGGGTGGGTTACTCTTCGGAGGGTC
>NC_057720.1:80131285-80138922 GCF_004010195.1 Chiloscyllium plagiosum | reverse complement strand
TGTTTGTCATTTTTATAAATGACCTGGATGAGGGCATAGAAGGATGGGTTAGTAAATTTACAGATGACACTAAGAGTCGGTAGAGTTGTGGATCGTGACGAAGGATGATTGTAGGTTAGAGAGGGACATAGATAAGCTGCAAACCTGGGCTGAGAGGTGGCAAATGGAGTTTAATGTGGAAACGCATGAGGTGATTCACTTTGGAAGGTGTAACAGGAATAAAGAGTACTGGGCTAATGGTAAGATTCTTGGTCATGTAGATGAGCAGAGAGATCTCAATATCCAGGTACATAGATCCTTAAAAGTTACCACCCAGGTTGATAGGGTTATTAAGAAGGTATATAGTGTGTTAGCTTTTATTGGTAAAGGGATTGAATTTTGGAACCATGAGGTCATGCTGCAGCTGTACAAAACTCTGGTGCAGCCGCACTTAGAATATTGCATACAGTTCTGGTCACCGCATTATAGACCGCAGGGATGTTGCCTGGTATGGAGGGAAGGTCTTAACAAGGAAAGGCTGAGGGACTTGAGGCTGTTTTCATTCGAAAGAAGAAGGTTGAGAGGTGACTTAATTGAGACATATAAGATAATCAGAGAGTTAGATCGGTTGGACAGTGAGAGCCTTTTTCTTCGGATGGCGATGTCTAGCACGAGGGGACATAGCTTTAAATTGGGGGGTGATAGACATAGGACAGATGTCAGAGGTAAGTTCTTTACTCAGAGAGTAGTAGGGGGCGTGGAACACACTGCCTGCAACAGTAGTAGACTTGCCAATTTTAAAGGCATTTAAATGGTCATTGGATAGGCATGTGGACGAGAATGGAATAATATTTGTTAGATGGGCTTCAGATTGGTTCCACAGGTCGGCACAACATCGAGGGCCGAAGGACCTGTACTGCACAGTAATGTTCCATGTGTTTCCTTGCCTCTCTGAACTCTATGATTCTATGAGACCAGTTGTCAATACCTTATCAATGCCCACATGTTTCAGAACTTCAATTAATGCCATCCAAATGCCAAGTCATTCCAATGTTAGTCAAGAGCCATTAGGACATTTGACTTTGATATTAAATAGGAAATGACAAAAAGTTCTCTGTTCACTCAAGAACTCATTGGGTGCAGTTCTGGGTGCCACGCTGTGGTTTCAATATGAATGCATTAGAGGGAGTTCAGGAGAGGTTTATGAGAATAGCTCCAAGGATGAGGCACTTCAGTTATGAGGAGAGATGGAGAGTTTGGAATTGTTTTCTACAGAAAGGAGAAGGCACCAAGGAGATTTGATCATTCTTAAACTCAAGAGGGGTAGAAGGGAACCCACTCCCTACAGACCAAGAACCTGAGGGCGCAGATTTAAAGTACTTTACAGAAGAAGCAAATGTGAGGTGAGGGAAGTTTTTTTTTGCATACAATGCCTAGTTATGGAATGGTGGAGGCAGGTTCGGTTGAGGCATTCAAGAGGCTCTGGATGATTAAATAACGTGCAGGGAAAGGCAGGAAGGTGGGACCTAATTAAAATGTTCAGCAGACACAGTGAGTAAATTGGTTCCTTCTGCATCGCAGCAATTCTATGATTTTGTAAATCCTGCTTCATGCCCAGTCCATGTTTACTACAAGCTCCTGACACTCACCTAAATCCTGCCTCACAATAGTTCTGTTGTACCTGTGTCCATACATCAGCAGAACTACTTTGCAATAGGAATGTAATTCCACTTTTAATAACATTGCTTTACTGAGATGCCACATTCTTTCAAAACCAGCTGCTCCTTCAGTTTTATCACTGGAATGTCAACATCTCATTAGGAGCAAGATTAGGCCATTCAGCCCCTCAGGCCTGCTCCACCATTCAGTAGGATCATGGCTGATCTGATTCGGCCCTTACTCCATCTTTCTGCCCACCTCTTAAACCTTTTAGCTCCCTTACTTATCAAGAATCTAAATAACTCAGCCTTAATGGCCTCCCCTCCACTGCTTCCTGGGGAGAGAATTCTACAGATCACACCCTCTTGGAGAAAGAAATTCTTCTTATGTCCATGGGAGACTACTTTTTAAATTGTGTGTCAAAGTTCTGGTCTCTCCCACAAGGGAAAACGTTCTTTCATTCTCTTCCCTGTCAGCTCCATTCAAGAGTTTGTGTGTTTCAGTAAGATCACTTCTCATGGAACAGCTTGATTGATCATGCCTGCACCATACTCTCAGTCAGAGAATTTCATATCCTAACCACTTGCTGTGAAAAGATTTTTTTTTCCATATCACTTGTTTTTCCAATTACTTTAAATCTGCGTCCTCTTGTCCTTGATCCTTCCATGAATGGGATGTTTCGTCCTATGTATTCTGTCCAAGAGCCTCATGATTTTGAGCAGGGCGACCAAATTTCCTTGTAACCTTTTCTTCTCTGAGGAGAATAATCCCAGTTTTCTCCAGTCAGTCTGTGTAATTGAAGTTTCCCATTCCCAAAAGAATTCTCCTCTCTCTAATGTTCACATCCTTCCTAAAATGTCATGCCCAGAAGTTTGTCCAAGTCCATACTTTGAACAACTTTAACCTAATTGCTGCGATTTTCTATTCTATGCTCCTATTTCGAAAGCCAGTTTAATGAAAGCTTTGTTAACCACTTTCACATCTGCCCTGCCTCTTTTTTGTGATTTATGTACAACTACACCCTGGTTCCTTTTATTTCTGCGCTTTCTTTAGAATTGTTGCACTTTAAATTATCTCTCTGCATCCTTCCTTTTACTAATGACTCAAAACCTCTGAGAAAGGAGGGTAAATAAGTGCCAGATCTACTTTGGACTTCACCTCACGGCAACCAAAGAGCTTTTTAAGTGGCTCCTCAAGATCTGTACAGGCAAAGTTTGCTGAATTAGCTTTGGCAATGCTGATTAACAGGAAAATCGCATTGGGGTCTTAGCTGTGTTATTTTAGCCTTATCTACTTATGTTAATTAGTCCTCTCATCCCAACTTGTTTCTGAAAATGTATTGCAGTGAGGCCTCCAACTCTGAGTGGGTGACTTTCTCCCTCGATTTTCCACTTCCATTTTATGCCTAAAATCAGTCCAGCAATCTTCAGCTTTCTACAATTTCAAATGGAAGAGGTTATAGAATATGTTTGAGCCAGATTTCAGTACATTCTTGTGCTGTGAAGCTGCAGCCCACTTCACACCTCTTTGGGATTAACCAAAGTCATCTCACTCTAAATCCTTGTTAACCATTGGAAGAATACTGTTCTGCAGTCCATCTTGGTCAGTCATCATGGGATCAGCCTATATTCTTGGATGGAATTGCTAAAATATAGAGCACAGCAGCAGGCCATTCAGCCCAACTACCAGTGTGTGTACCACACACAAATCTTTTGCCACTCAAATTCCCTTTGTCTTAGCTTTCCCTTGGATCCTTGTAGTTTCTTTTTCCTAATGTGTCCAAGGAGCCTCTCCATAATGTGCCAATCCTGTTAGCTTTAACCACTCTCTCTGTATAAAGAGGTACACCCTTTATTAGGTCCAACCCTTTTGTTAATGCGTTCATGAGATGGCACTGCCAAGGCTGGCATTGATTGTCCAGTATGCAGTTAAGAAACAATTACATTGCTGTGTGTCTAGAGACACATATAGGCCAGACCACATAAGAATGGTAGATTTCCTTCCCTGAAGGACATTAATGAACCGGATGGGTTTTTACGACAAGTTGGCAGTAGTTGCATGATCACCATTGGGTCAGTCTTTCCAATTCCAACGGTTTATTGAGTTTGCATTTCACCATCTGCCAAGGTGGAATTTGAACCCATTTCACCAGAGCATTGGGCTGGGCCTCTGAATTAGCAGTCTAGAGACAATACCACAAGGCTGCAGCCTTCCCACTCATCTTCACGTTTCCAGAGAGAAGGGTCACAGTTTCTAAAGTGCTTCCGGATGCTTTCAATTCTAGCAACGTCCTTATCCTTTTTCTTTTCAATTTCTCCAGGACTTCGAAATCCAACTTTCAACATGGAGAACAGAACATCAAACAGTACTTAATGTTGTCTCAGGAAGGAGCCAGATACATTTTACTGGTCAATGCAAGCTTGGAATATTACGCTGTATATTCAATTGAATTTTATTGCTTTTATGCCCTCAGGTGCAGACACTGAAGATCCAAAATTCCCAAAGCTCCAATGGCCACCTCCAGATATGTGTACAGAATGTCACAGTGCACACAGTGGAGAGCACATGTGGGTTAGAGACGAAGTGCTAACATTTCTCAAGACCCACTATTCAACTCAGAACATTGATTACAGTTACCTGGAAGGGGAGCAGGAACTACTGAGGAAACAGAAACCAAAGGAAGAAATTCAGCAGGGCCAACAGAAGGTGCCACTAAAAGAAGAGGAGAACGAAGACGAGGGTGAGGAAGAAGAAATGACAGAGGAGCCACCAAAAAATGATGAGATCTCCAGAACCATCACAGGTATAAGAAGGGAAGGGAGTCAAAAGAGGACTTTCATTAAGGGAAAGCAAATATCCAGGAGAGAAGAAGACGATATTGTGGACTTAGACTTATTTGTGAATGAGCAGTACAAAAGCCAAGCTTTGAAGCAGAGGGCTGAAAATCAGAGGGAGGGCCAAATGAATGAGGGACTCCGCAGATCACAACTGCACCTACAGTCCATTGATGACTCAGAGTCACTCAACCATGCCTTGCTTCAGTCGAGATTGCAGAAACGAGCAATCGAGGGCAGGCATCTTGGAGCCATAGCCAGGCCTAATTGGCTGAGCATGCTGGGAAGGAGTCTGTCCCGTACAGACCTCAGCCTTTGTGTGCTGCTGTACCTCCTGTCCTCTCTGTGCCTGCTGTCCATGTACCTCTATTTCAAAATGAGGTTTCGTTGGCGGAAATGGAAAAACAGCTTTGCATCCTCCTGATTAGGAGTAGCATGTAGCATTGGAAAGAAATGATGGAATGAATGCATGGACTATGTAGGTCACAGGGACTGAAGTAACTTTTTGTTTTTTTTTCTCTCCTCAGATTAACTGTATATAGATGAAGAAGCCCTTGACATAAAAACAATTTGGAATGTCACTTAACTGTATGTGGGGTGAACATATTTTCTTCGGATCTCTTATACAATTATGGTCATGTGATTGCACAATAAGGAGCACTAAATTTAGCAGATTGCAATTAATCTGTGTTATCTCCAGCTTTTAAAAAAAAATCCATATCTGAATGTCTGTCTCTCCAGTAGTGTCGCGCTGCTCTTTGAAGGGATTGCTGTTGAAAAAGAAATCGACTTAGTGCAAGGCTTAGCTCCTGTAAATTCACCAAAGTTGAGTCTGATAAACCTCTCATTTGAAAGCCTATCCTACCAAGGATCTATCAGGCCAGGCTTCAGTGTCCCTGTTTCCAGGCCTGTTCAATTACTCAGGGGAATGTCAATGGGAAAGTTGAGCATGGGGAGGCAACTGACCACACTTTTCCCTAGGAATAGCTAAGTCAAAGCGAAACTTTTCAAGGGACAACTTTTAAAGCATATCTAAAGAGCAAACCAAGAATCCCTTCTTGGCAATCACCTTGTTCATTAGCATGGTGAACTGGGCAGATAATCCCACATAAGTAGCACATTTTGTATCCCTAATTTCACATTGCTCCGTTCTTGTCTTAGGAGGCAATTTCATAGCAGAAGCTTGATTTAAGAGGCTAAAACCTCACCAAGTGCCAATACTTTACCTGCACATTGGAACATCTGGTGGATGTCGATCTTGCAGCTTATGGGGAGGGGAGTAGGGGGGGGTAGGGTGAATTTTTCCTTTTGTTTTGAAGTTGGAGCTGAAAAGCATTAAGTGGTCATTGGCAATGAACTGAAGTTGGACAAAGTTTTGGGCCTTCAAATAGAGCTCTGTGCATTAAGAGTGATTTTGTTTTTTGTTGATGTTGTTGGTTTTTGAGAAGACATGTCTGACCGAGATTGCAACACCGCATTCACGTGAGTACAAACGTTTACTAGCCACATACATATAATGGGAGAGGAAGAGAGAAGACCTGGGGAGTGATTCTTTTTTCACATCTGTTTATTGGGATGTCGGACATGGTTCAAGGCTCTTGTCTCTTCATCTCTAAGATTGTCAATTCAGTTTGCCCTCCAAAAACTTGGGCCCATAATCCAGGTTGGAACGTCAGTGCAGTACTGAGAGACTTATGCACTGTCGGAGAGATTTTCTTTCAGGTGAGAGGTTGAACTGAAGTCTGGTCTGCGCCCCAAAGATGAATGCAATGGACCCCATTACTACATTCAAGAAAGTGCAGTGGCGGGCTACTTCACCAACAGGAAAACAAATTATACAGTCATAGGTATCTGTTTGTTGTATCAATGTTATCTGTGGGATCTTGCAGAATTTAAATTGGTTGTCGGACGTCATACGGTTTTACGCAAAATGAAAATGTCATTGGCCATTATTGCTTTGACATATCGTGAAGTTGTGAAAGGCATTCTAAAAGTTCTTCTGAGAAAAGTGATACTTCTGTCATAAATGGTGTTTCTAAAATGATGTTACTAAATGATTTTCGGTACAGAGAGCATTTGTTTTGGGACAGGGGCAAGTTACAGACATGGCTCTCCAACCCTGCCTTGTACTCTGACAGCAGCAGCAACCACTTACAAATGGACAATTTTGTCCGCAGATTCTTTGTCTTTCACTGTAGCTTCAAGTGACAGCTTCATTGTATTCCAATGTGAACGCTAGGATACTGCAGCAGGTATTGGGAATGAACAAAAATGCCAGTGCATCTCGAAACAAGAGCAGGAGGACACCTCTCAAACCAGGATCTCCTATTCATCTTCAAGTGATTGCTTATTGATTGCACCATTACTCCTCTCACAATGATCAATGAATTTGAAAACAAGCCTCACAGCTGCCTTTGGCCCCGCTATCATTTCCTGGTGTCACTAATATATCAAATGCACTTGCCTGCCTGAGAGAGAGATAGTTTTGAATGTGGTTCTTTAGTGTTAAACACAAGAGGGAAGGGGGAGTCATAAGTTAAGGTAATGGATTAACATTTTAAAATAAAAATGGCTAATTCATTCCTCGATGGATTCCTGCAGTTTGTATCTGCTTTCCCACTACCAGCCCCAACTCCTAAAACTGATGGAGGCGCATTGGTGAAGAAGCTACACTGCGAGATGTTGGGACCTCTGTTGAACAAGTATTGTTTTACTTGTGTGTGCAGCATAAAGATGTGTGCAGCACTCCGATGTAAATTATTACACAGTGTATGTTTCCAGTGTTAAAGCAGTGCTCCAAAATAGTCCTTAATTGACCATGAAGGTGCCTTGCGGTACCTTCTGGTCATGATGTATACAAAGTGTCTTCTTGAACTGCATAGACTTTGATGTGGAGGTGTCAATGTTGAATCAGGATGAGCAAGATCAGAAGTCACACGACACCAGGTTTATTTGAAATCACAAGCTTTCGGGATGCTGGCCCTTCATCAGGTAACGTTTTCACCTGACGAAGGGGCAATGGTCCGAAAGCTTGTAATTTCAAATTAAACCTGCAGATAAAGAGGACTGCAGATGCTGGAGAGTCAGAGTCGATAAAGTGTAGTGCTGTAAAAGCGCAGCAGGTCAGGGCAGCATCCGAGGAGCAGGGGAGTCAACGTTTCAGGC
>NC_057720.1:80124466-80130987 GCF_004010195.1 Chiloscyllium plagiosum | reverse complement strand
GGCATAAGCACTTCGTCAGGAGGGGGGGTGGGCGGGTGGGGGGAAGGATGCTGAGAGATAAATGGGGGGGTGGCATTGGGGACAGGAGATAGCTGTGAAGGCAATAGGTAAATGCAGGGTGAGGGGTGATGTTGATAGGTCAGTGGGGAGAATGGAGTGGATAGGTGGGAAGGAAGATGGACAGGTAGGACAGGTCAAGAGGGCGATGCCAGGTTGGAGGCTTGGATCTGGGATGGGGTGGGGGTTCCCCTCCAACTCGACACTGCCCTCTTGACTTGTCCCACCTATTCGCTCCAACCTCCCCGCTGATCTATCACCATCACCTCCCACTTGCCTTCACCTATCGCGTTCCCAGCTACCTTCCCCCCAGCCCTACCCCCACCCCCTATTTATCTCTCAGCCCCCTTCCCCCTCCACATTCTTGATGAAGGATCCTGCCTGAAATGTCGACTCTCCTGCTCCTCGGATGCTGCCTGACCTGATGTGCTTTTTCCAGCACCACACTTTATTGACCCTCCCCGACCCCCACCCCCATTTCAAGTAAACCTGTTGCACTATAATCTGGTGTCATGTGACCTCTGACCTTGCCTAGACTCTCGGCCAAGTAAGTAATCTGAAGCAATCTTGCTGCCTTTTCTACATCAGATAAATGCCATTCATATATCTGGTATTTTACTTCACAAAACACTGGGCTATCAGAAAATTAGCTGTTTGGACTATGCCTTTATATGAAACATTTACTGCTGGAGTAGAAACCTTCCCTTCCCAATCCTGTTCATTTGAATTTGAACAGAAAAATACAAAATGGTATAAGTGGGCAGCATGAGAGTGTGGTGCTGGAAAAGCACAGCAGCTCGGGCAGCATCGGAGGAGCAGGAAAATCAACGTTTCGGGCAAAAGCCCTTCATCAAGAACCTCATTTCTGACCTGCTGTGCTTCTCCAGCACCAAACTCTCAATTCTAATCTCCAGCATCTGCAGACGTCAATTTCACCTAAGTGGATATCATGCCAAGGGAAGGGGTACATTGGTGTTTCAGAGATGACTTCTTCCCAAGCTCCGGCAGAATGTTAAGCAGTTCCTTTTTTCACACCCACTAGCAGCATGTCAGTCTCCTCTCTCTGTGTGCTTATTCCCATTCTGGTATCCAACCCTCCAGTATATTATCCAGGAGTCTCCTGGAATTAAAAAATGTTAACCTGCCGAATAAATGTTGCGAGCGACCTAAATGAATAATCAAATGTGGAAAGATAACTTTTTTTTTGTCTTTAAATTCTCTTTGACCCTTTTGTTTTCTGTAGTATGGAGAGAATCAGGCTAGTTGACTGGATGTCATGTGATGTAGCTCAAGAATTTGTTCAGTCAGATGACTTGGCATGATGGCTCAGTGGTTAGCATTGCTGCCTCGCAGCACCAGGGACCTGAGTTCAATTCCAGCCTCAGGTGACAGTCTGTGTGGAGTTTGCACATTCTCCCCATGTCTGCGTGGGTTTCCTCAGGGTACTCTGGTTTCCTCCCACAATCCAAAGATGTGCATTGGCCATGGTAAATTGCCCATAGTGTTCAGGGATGTGTAGGTTAGTTGCATTAGTCAGAGGTAAAAAGAGGATAATAGGGTAGGGGAATGGGACTGGGTGGATTACTCTTTGGAAGGTCGGTGTGGATTTGTTGGGCCGAAGGGCCTGTTTCCAGACTGTAGGAATTCTATGATCGCTCATAGTTTACTGTTGGCTCTTGTGGAGCTCTGGTAATGTCTCTACTAATAAACCAGAAGGCATAGGTTCAATTCCCACCTTCAATAGAGGTGGGTCAAAGCAACTCTGAATGTTGATTAAAAAAAAATCTAAGTGTCTATTGAATTGCTTGCATTGCCCTTTGATGAGCAGGACATTGCTTGCAACTGGCCACTTCCTGGTGATGGAATATAAATAAAGATTTACGCGCTTGTTGTTCTTCACTGTGTCCTACACCTGCACACACACACACATGGGTGCTGAGGAAAAATAAGCACTACCGCTGTTTGGCGGTAGTGTGAGGGAGAGATAAAAAAAATTAACAGGAGTGTCAGACAAAAAGGAATAAACAGGAGACCTCTTTTATGTTTTTGGTTGCCCCACTTTAGCCTCACCCTCCTGATCTTTGGGTACCCCATGCAGAGGGGGGAAGGTCGGACACAGGATCTCCTTGTGTGTCTGCTCCTGGGCCTGGCGAAACAGGACATAAACAGGTCCAGGCAGTGGGCTGTGGAGGGGGTCAGTATGGCTAATTGCCTGCCCCTTCTTCCGTGTTTACATCCATGGCCGGGATGTCCCTGTAGAAAGAGCATGCAATGTCCACCAACAGTCTTGAGATTTTCAGGGAGAGGTGGGCACCACAGGGTATGGAGTGTTTTCTTTCCCCCTCCAAATCAATTTTGATTTAGTCCCTGCTCTCCCATTTCACTTTGTGATCACGCAGAATTGCCTTTTGATGAGGAGGGCACTGCTTGTCACTGTATGGCTGATTGCCTACCCCTCTTCCATGGTTACATTCAGGCCCGGATGTCCTTAGAGAAGGAGCACACAGTGTCTACAAACGTCCTTGAGATTTTCAGGGAGAGGTGGGCACCGCAGGGTGTGGAGTGTTTTATTTCCCCTCCTGATTGTTAGTTTGATTTAACCCCACCCCCCCCACCTCACTTTTTCAGTCACACTGCTTGTCACTGGCCACTTGGGTGTTTCTTTTCTTCCTGGTGGTGGAACATGAATAAAGATTTTGGCGCTTGTTTCTTCACTGTGTCCTACAACAGCACACACATACACACAACATGGGTGCTGGTGAAAATAAGCACTGCAGCTGTCGGGCAGCAGTGTGGGTGTTTAAAAAATATATAAGCGAGAGTTAGATTAGAATCTCCTCAGTTGAGGACTGACTCAGAGCTGACTGGCCACGGTCAGTGTACTGCGGTGGAGAAAGGGTTCTCTGGACTGGGAGAAATTTGCCTTCCTTTTTGGAAAAAAAAAAGAAAAAGGCAAGTCTAAACAGGAGATCACGGCTGTGTTTGTGCCTGGGTGTCACTGGAGAAGGAGCATGTAGTGTCCACCAACAATCTCAATACCTTTTGGGAGAGGTGAGCACAGCAGGGGTTGGAGTGCTTTATTTCCCCATCCAGTGCTGTTTTGATTGAGTCCTTAACCTCTCCCTCACTTTTTCTTTCATACAAGCATTGCCCCTATCAGCACTCTGCTTGTCAGTGGTTCCTTGACTACGTGGGTTTTTATTTTCCTGGTGGCAGAATCTAATAAAGTTATTTATACAACTGGTGCATCAAAAAAAAGAAAAAGATATTTATGAACAGGACATTCCAAAGGTCCCTTCAGTGTGGGGAGTTTGCTGGTCAGAGCCCATGTCCTGTGCACATGTAAATAAAGGGGCTAGATTACAACCTCTGTGCAGTTACTTCACTCTTGGAATCACCCCACTTTCTTTTTCAATTCCATTCCATGTTGAAAGTTACCATTGTGTCACTTCCCACCACACGTTCAACCAGATGGCAAGAGTGTGTTTGAAGTCATTTGGCTACCATTGCCAATTTGACTCCAAGAATGTCAGTTGCTGCAATGGCGGTACTAACACTGGATCACATAGTGAGCATCACAACTAAGATGACTTACATGCAGGGTGGAAGTCCTTCAAAACAAAACCTTGCCCCACAAAATGACAGGACAAGGGGTGGAATTGGAAGGAGGGGTTGATCAAGCAAATCTTGTTTTGCTGGTGGGACAGGGAGGTGTGTATGCTGCATTATTCCTGCATGGAAGAGCAGAACTATAACAGTGTTTCCTTTTGACATATAATTTACTTTTTGAGAGCAAAGTAGGAGGAGGATTATCTTAAATTCTGTCATGGGAGATGATTTGCGGGAGACACAAGTGCCATTGCTCATTCTGCATGCCGCTCAGTTGAAGTGTGGCCTGGCCATGTACTGATAGTATTGTCCATGCTTTGAATGTAGTTTTCTCAGAGTCTGTCAATCAAGTCTACACTCCCACACCATGTGGAGGATGCATCATATTCAGAAATGGAAGGAGAACAGAATTACTTAAAACCCTTAATTTGGAATGATGGGTGTCCTTAGGTATTTACATGAGATATTTATTTATGATTGATCATTCTTGCCATCAATCAATCAAAAACCAGTTGGGTTTTTCCAAGCTGATGTCTTAATGCAGGACCTCATGCCATAAGTGTACATCTTTTTATCCCAAAGATTTCACAACCATTACTAGTGTTAGGTATATATCGTGACCGAGTAAGGTTACCTGATATATTCTAATGCTTAACCACTGAATTCAGTGAATGGAGAGAACAGGCAGGATAAGTAATTGATGGCTTATCTCTTACCATCAGTTTTTCACTAGCTTAAAATTGACACCACGTTTTGGTTGTATTGAAATTTTGACCAGACGTTATTGAGCAGCAGGTTGGTGAACATGGAAAGGGTGTCCTGCAGTGTGAAAGTGGGATTGTTTTCATAAGGCAGCTGGAGTCATCTGTGTACTGTGCACTAAGGATAATGATTAGCTGTGGCGCTTGGTCCCCTGAGAGCTGCAGTGACACTCCTCCAGACTAATTTAATTAAGGCCCCTTGATGACCATACAACAGGACACTTCTTCAAGGAGCTGCCCGATGCCACTACTAGAATTCATTAAAGGATCACTTTTAAAATTGTAACAGTTAATACAATGCTTTGCATTGATGCTCAGAGGCTATGTAGCATGTTAGGTTCCCCAGTGCTTTGCACTCATAAAGCCCTGATGCAGTACATACAAAAGATGTATTGGTTTCCTGACAAAAGTGAGGCTTTCTCAAAAATATCTCTCCCTTCATCCACATTATTAAACTTAATAACCGTGTCAGCATCATAGTGAGTTCGTTAAATCCTTAATAAAGTATGTGTGTTGGAAAGTGAATCATGTCCAAATTTTGCCTTGCCTTTAACAACAAGTTTATTTTCAACAGAAAGGTTAATATTTCCTTGCACAGTTCATAGAGCAAGATAAACAAAAGGAACAGGAGTAGGCCATTTGTCACCTAGTGCCTGCACTGTTGGTCAATAACATCATGGCTGGTAAGATGTGATGTTAACTCCATTTTCCGATCTGTCACCCACAACTCTTCACTGCCTTGTCAATCAAAGGTTTAAGTGATTCAGCCTTGAAGTCGATACGGACTTAAGACGGTGATAAGGTTCAACTTTAGACACGCCTTACATTTCATTCCTTGTCATCAAAGGTTTAAGTGATTCAGCCTTGAAGTCGATACGGACTTAAGACGGTGATAAGGTTCAACTTTAGACACGCCTTACATTTCATTTGAGAAACTCCTGCTCTTGAATATTGTCCCTCATCATTGGCAGTAAGTTATGTTGCGTGTTTGGTTGTGCAGTTTCGGGTCATTGTGCTGAATCTCTGTGAATGTTTAATTTCCTTTGGTAGCTCACAGAAGAGCACAGTGAGGTAGCACTCCTCCTATGATTTGCTTTGACACCAGTGTTAACCTGCAAGATGCTGGGAAATGTAGGGGGAGGGGGGAGCAATTGGCATTTAAATAGGTCAGGTGACCAGCCCATCATCAATTTGCACATCACCAAGCTCACCCCCACAATATGGTCTATATTTAAAGGTCAGTTAGATTTGTTAGCCAACCTATTGATCTCAGTCATTTCTTGTCCACACCAAAATACATTGATAGACAGACAGGCTGTTTTAAAGGGTTACAGGAAAAAAGTTGTGAAGGATGCTTCACTCAGGGGTTAGTTTCCAAACATGGGGGCATTCCACTTCCTTCCACACCGCCTACTCTGGAGAACACAGCGGCTCATCCCTCACATCTCCAACCCATCCCCAATCCCCACACAGTCCCAGGGCCAGTGGATCCCTCCCCAATGAAGGGTGCTTCATAGAGTCATAGAGATGTACAGCATGGAAACAGACCCATTCTAGTCCCACCTGCCAGCACCCAACCCATATCCTTCCAAACCCTTCCTATTCATATACTCATCCAATGCCTTTTAAATGTTGCAATTGTAGTGGCATCGGGCAGCTCCACCACTTTCTCTTGCAGCTCATTCCATACACGTATCACCCTCTGTGTGAAAAGGTTGCCCCAAGGTCTCTTTTATATCTTTCCCCTCTCACCCTAAACCTATGCCGTCCAATCCTGGACTCCCCAGCCCCAGGGAAAAGACTTTGCCTATTTATCCTATCCATGCCCCTCATAATTTTGTAAACCTCTATAAGGTTGCCCCTCAACCTCCGATGCTCCAGGGAAAACAGCCCCTGCCTATTCAGCCTCTCCCTATAGCTCAAATCCTCCAACCCTAGCAACATCCTTGCAAATTATTTCTGAACCCTTTCATGTTTCACAACAACTTTCCGATAGGAAGGAGACCAGAATTGCATATTCCAACAGTGGCCTAACCAATGTCCTGTACAGTTGCAACATGACCTCCCAACTCCAGTACTCAACACTCTGACCAA
>NC_057720.1:80025038-80122499 GCF_004010195.1 Chiloscyllium plagiosum | reverse complement strand
AAACCCTTAATACTATGGCAGTCCCAGTCTATGTTTGGAAAGTTAAAATCCCCTACCATAACTACTCTATTATTCTTACAGATAGCTGAGATCTCCTTACAAGTTTGTTTCTCAATTTCCCTCTGACTATTGGGGGGTCTATAATACAATCCCAATAAGGTGATCATCCCTTTCTTATTTCTCAGTTCCACCCAAATAACCTCCCTGGATGTATTTCTGGGAATATCCTCCCTCAGCACAGCTGTAATGCTATCCCTTATCAAAAATGCCACTCTCCCTCCTCTCTTGCCTCCCTTTCTTTCCTTCCTGTAGCATTTGTATCCTGGAACATTAAGCTGCCAGTCCTGAGCTATGTTTCTGTAATTGCTTTGATATCCCAGTCCTGTGTTCCTAACCATGCCCTGAGTTAATTTGCCTTCCCCGTTAGGCCCCTAGCATTGAAATAAATGCAGTTTATTTTTTTAGTCCTATCTTGTCCCTGCCTGCCCTGACTGTTTGACTCTCTTCTGATTTCAACTGTACCAGTCTCAGATTGATCTCTTTCTTCACTATCCCACCCTCCCACCTTACTAGTTTAAATCCTCCCGAGTAGCTCTAGCAAATCTCCCTGCCAGTATATTAATCCCCTTCCAATTTAGGTGCAATCCGTTCTTCAATTATCCAGAAATGTGAGTCCTTCCCCCACACACCAGCTCCTCAGCCATGCATCCATCTGCTCTATCCTCCTACTCCTGCCCTCACTAGCTCGTAGCACCAGGAGCAATCCAGATATTACTACTCTCGAGGACCTCCTTTTTAAGTTCCTGCCCAACTCTCTATAATCTCCCTTCAGAATCTCAACCTTTTCCCTTACTTTGTCATTGGTTCCAATGTGGACAATGACGTCTTACTGGCCCCTCTCCCCCTTGACAACATTCTGCACCCTCTCTGAGACATCCTTGATCCTGGCACCAGGGAAGCAATACACCATTCTGATATTTCGTTACTGGCCACAGAAACGTCTGTCTGTACCTCGGACTAGAGAATCCCCTAACACAACTGATCTCTTGGAACCCAATGTACCCCTCATTGCATTAGATCCAGTCTCAATACCAGAAACTTGGCTGTTCATGCTACGTTCTCCTGAGAATCCATCACCCCCTCCATTTTCCAAAACAGCATACCTGTTTGAAATGGGTATAGCCACAGAAGGCACCTGCCCTAGGTGCCTGCCTCTCTTACCTTTCCTGGAGTTAACCCATCTAAGTGACTGTATCTGAGACTTTACCCCTTTCCTATAACTGCCATCCATCTCATAATGTTGCTGTTGCAAATTCCTCATTGCTTCTAACTGTCTCTCCAACCGATCCATTCGATCTGATAAGATTTGCAACAAACAGCATTTATTGCAGATATAATCCGCAGTAACCCTTAAACTCTCTTTAAACTCCCACATCTGACAAGAACCACATATCACTGCAAAGGCCATTTTTGCTCCTTCACAATCTACAGATGAGAAAATAACACCGTCTTATTCCTCTACAAAACACTTCCCCAGGATAAATTAATAGTTACGGTTTATATTTTAAGTTTAATCCAGAGATATAGCTCAAAAAACATATAATCAAGAAATAACCTACTCTACTCACTACTACAGACTTTCTGTAGGCCACTTAAAACAATTAACTTATCTGATTCTGTGCTGTGAACTTCGCCCAAACAGTTCCTCCAAGATCAGTTGTGAATTTCACTGTTTGTTAGTTTTCCCAGACGCACTCCGATGTCCAGCGATACATGAATTCAAATAGCAAAGGCAATACTGTGCAAGTTCACTCTGGTCTCAGTTTCTTTCTCTCTCTCTTTCTCCTGCACTGACCTCACCATGTTCTTCCTTTGTCTTTTCTTTTGCCTTTTAAAACTGCTGTTGTTTTGACTTTTTTTTTCCAAAGTTCCAAAACAATGCAATAGCATATAAAACAGTAATTGCTGCTCCTGGAATTCGAGGGAATCACCTCCAACAGCTAAAATACCTCAAAAAAGGAGCAGCTGTTACAGCCAGAAATTGTTCCCGTCCTCCATCTTAGATTACCCAGCTGTTGACTAGAAATGTGACTCATTTTTAACATGTGTCACAAAGTTGCCAATTCAACATGGAGATATTCCTGGAGGTTTCATGATTTAGCCTGCAACAGTCCCACCATCAGACATAGAGTCCTTCAGCATGGAGACAGGCTCTTTGGCCCAAACTGGTCCATGCCAACCAAAACTTCCATCCACCCTAACCCCATTTCCTGCACTTGGCCCATACCTTCTAAACCTTTCTAATCCATGTATTTGTCCAAATGCCTTTTAAATATTGTTAATGCACCCACATCAACCACTTCTGCTGGCAGCTCATACCATATGCGTACCACCCTCTGTGTAAAAAGGTTGCTTCTCAGATCCCCTTTTATTCTTTCCCTTCTAACCTTAAACTAATGCCTCTTGTCCTCAATTCCCCAAACCTAGGAAAAAGTCTGAGTACATTTATCCTAACCATGCCTCTCATGATCTTATATACTTCCATAAAATGTCTCCTCAGTCTCCTACACTCTAAAGAAAAACGTCCTAGCTAGTCCACTCTATCCCTATAACTCAAACCATTGAGTCCAGGCAACATCCTTGTGAATTTCTTCTGTACTCTTTCCAGTTTAATAAGATCCTTCCTATAGCAAGGTGACTAAAACTGAACACAATACTCCAGTGCAGCCTCACCAACGTCCTGTACAATTGCAACATTTCAACTTCTACACCCAGTGCCCTGACTGATGAAGGCCAGTGTGCCAAAAGCCTTCTTCACTGTCCTGTCTAGCCGTGACTCCACTTTCAGAGAACTGTGAACCTGAACTCCAAGATCCCTCTGTTCCATTACACTTCTTAAGGCCCTACCATTCACCATGAAACTCCTACCTTGATTCGACTTTCCAAAACTAAATCGATATAGGCAAAGGTGAGGACTGCAGATGTTGGAAACCAGAGTTTAGATCAGAGTGGTGCTGGAAAAGCACAACAGGTCAGGCAGCATCCAAGGAGCAAGAAAATTGATGTTTTGGGCAAAAGCCCTTCATCAGGATTAAACTCCATTTGCCATTTCTTGGCCCACTTTCTAGCTGATCAAGATTCTGCTACAATTTCTGAGAACCTTCCTCACTGTCCATGATACCTCCTATTTTAGTGTCATCTGCAAACACATTAATCATGCCTTGTACATTCTCACCCAAATCATTGGTATAGATATCAAATACTAATGGGCCCAGTACCATCTCCTGTGGCACTCCACTAATCACAGGCCTCCAGTCCGATGAGAATCCTTCCACTATTACCCTCTGTTTCCTACAATCAAGCAATTTTGTATCCAATTTGCCAGCTCACCCTGGATTCCATGCAATCTAACCTTCCAGAGTAACCTACCATGTGGAACCTTATCAAAGGCCTTACTGAAATCTATATAAATTTGTGAGGCATGATCTCCCACTCACAAAGCCATGCTGACTACTGCTATTCAAACCCTGTCTTTCCAAACGTATGTATATCTTATCTCTCAGAATCTTCCCAGGTCACTTACCCATCACAGATGTTAAGCTTACTGGTCTATAGTTCCCAGGCTTCTCTTTGAAGCCATTCTTGAATAATGGCACAACATTCACTAACATCCAGTCATCTGGGACCTCACCTGTGGCTAACGATAATACAAAAACATCATTTCTTCTCTCGTCTCTTCCAATGCTTTTGGATATATCTGGTTAGAACTAACAGATTTATTCATCTTCATGCATTTACTACATCTAATACCGCTTCTACTGTGGTATGGGTTGTCCCCAAGATATGACCACTAACTTCCCCAAGTTCCCAAATGTTCATGTCTATCTCCACAGTAAACACAGAGGAGAAATATTCATTGACAATCTTGCCCATCTCTTGCAGTTCTACACACACATATGTCCACTTTGGTCCCAGAGGGGCCGTATTCTCTCTCTAGTTATTCTTTATCCTTTAATATACTTAAAATACCTCTTTGGATTCACCCTGATCTTCTCAGCCACGGTTATGTCATGTTCTCTCTTCACCCTCCTGATTTCCCTCTTCAGTAACCTCCTGTATTCCCTGCATACCTCCAGGGATTTCCTTGATCCCAGCTGCCTGTACCTGAGCCATGTCTCCTCCTTTTTTCTAGTCAAAGCCTCAATATCTCTTTTCATCCATGTTTCCCTATCCTGCCAACCTTGCCCTTCACCCTCACTGGAACATATAGACATTGAACTCTCGTTATCTCACTTTTAAAGGCCTCTCACTTGCCGAAGATCCCTTTGCCTGGAAACAAACTACTCCAATCAACTCCTGCAAGCTCCTATTTCCGTCAAAATTCGCCTTGCCCCAATTTAGAGCATGAACCCGTGGACCAGTTTTGTTCCTCTCCATAACTATTTTAAAATTAATAGAACTATGGTCACTGGTCCCAAAGGGCTCTCCCACTGTCACCTCAGTCACCTGCCCTGCCCTATTTTCCAAGAGTAGGTCAGGTTTTGCCCCTTCCTCAGTAGGACCCTCTATGGACTACCTGAGGAAATGTTCCTGAACACACTTAACAAATTCCACCCCATCTAAGCCCTTAACGCTCTGGCAGTCTATGTTAGGAAAATTAAAATCCCCTACTATGACAACTCTATTGCTCCTGCAAGTCTCCCCAGTCTCCTTGCATATTTAGTTGGTCACCTAACTAACTCATTTGCTCTGTATATCGTTCACCCCATCATTTCCTGGTTGATTGATTCAGTCAAAGAGTCCCTTGTTAGGATAAAGTTCAAAGAGGATAGAATAGCAAGAACCAAAGGCCTCTCTGATTGCTCTCAGTTTCCCATAACAGTGCCCTGGAGATCAGTCTTTCATTCCTGGAAGGTGTACACATCCAATCACAAATCCTGCATTAACTTCTTCACCCTCTGGAGCGTTACTACAAAAATAAACTTCCTTCAACAGCCCCTACCAAACCTGCGAACTCTACTACATTGAAAGTTGAGAGCAACACATAAATGAGAATGCCACCCCCTGCAAGTTCCCCTCCAAGTTGCACAGCATTCTGATTCAGAAACGTATTGTCGTTCCTTCACTGAGGCTGGGTCAAAATGCAAGAGCTCCCTCACGGCACTGTGGATGTGCTTGCACCAGACAGAGGCAACAGTTCAAGAAGCTATCACTCTCGGCCAACTTGGGAGTTTGTTGTGCTCACTGCAGATGTAAAATAATAAAAGATATCAAGGGACTTCTGATCTGGAAGCAAAAGTGACAGGAACTCAAATTCTTTCAAAGATCAAGGTAGGGAATAAGGAAGGATTCAATGCCATTTTCCCAATATTCTTGCTATCTCTGAATTACAGATTGGCTTATCTGCAGGACAAATCGTGAAGGTTAATTTTTTTTTGACCTGTCAGTTAACTGTGCAAGTGATGCATTATTTTCACTCCGCCCATTTACTTTGAATTGTACTTTCCCCAGTAAGACAAATAATTAATGTTCTGTTCCCAATGCTCTACAAATATCACTCAGAGAGTTGCTTTAGGATGGTCTTGGGAAGATTGAGTATTTAAATGTTCCTAATTTCAATAAAAATAAGTACCTTCACATGTCTAGGATATAACAAGTGTTCATCAGAGATGTAATCCCCAACCCTACTATTTGACAGAGAAGCACAGTAGCCCCATTCTGTTATCTTAATTATTGATATATGCTTGCAATCATGTCACACAGTGAATAGCCACAAGTAAATTACATTGGACTCTGTGCCTTCTGCTGTATTTTTCCCCTTGGAGGATGTACCTTGATTCTCTCAACTCAATAAACAAGGTGAATTTTACTATGAATAATTCTCACAAGGACAAAAATACATCTAAACATTCAAATGTTATAATGGCAAGAATGAGCTCAGTTAGTTTCCGACCATCATGTAAACTCAGAGATAAGAAAACTACCTGGAACCTACTGCATGAACAGCTCGGATTAATAGAACTGCATGTTTCACTTTGCTTCTAAGAGTGATTACAAAGATCTGTCAAAGGATTCAAGTATGTTCCTGTGCTCAAATGAAATTGGATGCATTACTTTTCCATGTGAACTGGCATTAGTTATATTTCTGATGAGGGACAGGATACCTGATATATGTTTCATCAAAATGTACTCTATCTCCCTCTTTATCATCTACAGTACATGTCTGTACACTATTAAGAATATTCAGCATATCACTGCATACAAAAGAAGCAAAGGTTTATTTGTTTTTAAATCTTGTGAAGCATATATTAAATAACAGCTAACAGGGAGCTACTCAGTTTAAGCAATGTGTAGTCGGTGGTATAATGTTTGTAAGCAGCCTGAGGAACTGGACATGTTGTCAGTGCTGTCCTTTGGCTGTCATGCCCAATCTTTAATTACCATCATGATGAATAGATGAGGCCTACAGAATATTGCAGCTTTGAAGTAATAGCTTTGATATTCATGAAGGAGCTAGTTCATAGGGGTGCCACTTTTATGTGAGAAAGGTTTGGCAAAGCCTTTCACAAACTTTGTAAGCAAAGGCATCCATTTTGTCATTTGAACTTCTGTCTTGGTGAGACATGTTTGTGACTTAAAGTGCACTTCTTCCTGCTCCTCCTCAATCACTTTCTCAAAACCCGCTGCCCCTTCATGGTGAGTTCTGCTATTCGGTACAATCCTTAAGGCAGCAGGTCTTTCAAGTCATAAAGTCGCCAGTCAGGGACCTGTACCCTTAAATTTTCACCCAGACATGTGATCATTAGTAATTGTGGCAGTTGGAATTCCAACAGAGCAGTTTGGAAATATTTCCCAAATTATTCATGAGAATGAGGCCTAGATTCTGTTTCGACCTGTTTCCCTGAGCATTGCTAGCATTCAGCACTGATAAATGCACCTTCAAAGACTAAAATTGCATTGAAGACTCTGATTTAAATGGAGTCAATAAATTTAATTTGCTACAAAAGCACATTTATTTCTATTTGTATCCAATATCACATAATTGTATGGATATTCCTACAATATTTCTGTGTATCTGTAAATTGAATGACTCATGTCTGTACCGTTGAAAAACTCTTACATCTACAAGTATTTCCTGCTTGTAAAATCTCTGTCCTGTTTTCCCATATTTTTACAGTTTTATGCCAGATTTATCCCATTATAAATATCAGAGGCATCAAACAGTGCAAATCGAAGGGTGTTCAGGATAGATTTGAAATGCATGGGCAAAAATGTATACAGTGCATTACTTAAAAATATAATAATGCATTGAGTCAAAGTGGACATGATGGCATGTTTATATTCTTGGCGGACTAGAAACCTAGAAACTTGGGTCAATAGATACAACATGAATGGGCTAAAGCCATCACTTTTGGTCCTGGAAGATACCCAAAGTAGACTAGAAAGATATCTTGGAAGATTAAGCAACAGGTGAAGTAGGCCATTTCCCATACTAGATCTGTGGTTGAATACATTGGTCATGCTTCCGATGATCCTGTTTGGGAAATATCAAGAACAGAACAGCTGCTTAGTAGTAAAACAATCAACTTTTGCATCACATGCCAACCAACGCTGGTTTAGCATTAGTCCTCAATGCAGTTGGATGCAGAGGACACTGACAAGAACAGACATGGAATGCCTGTACATGACCTTTGACATAGTGGGCCCTGATGAATTCCGGGCAAATACGGTAGGAGATTGTAGGTGCAGGAGGGTTACTGAAATCTGGTACCCACACATTAACTAAGCATATCAGCACTGCATTTAAGAGCATGTTGGTGGATGCATAGAGTTGAAATTGAAAGGAAATCAACTCCATTCGCTTGTGCAGCATATGAGACCTTGGATTGTCTTTGTGACTTGTTGTCTGTGGGTACTTCTACGTCACAGAGAGACTATGATCTGTACTGTGCTGGTGCCTGATGAATGCATTGATCACGAATGGCCTCACTTCACTCATAAGTCGAGCCCATAAGATAAAAAGAAACGCTGACTTGGCCACTCTGATTGGGAGCAGCTTTTGATTCCCATTGCGCATTTGTGATTTGGAAGTGAATGGAATACAACACAGGTCGGACTTCACAGAGTGAGCTCACAACCAACTTTCCCACAGCAGTGACCCTTGGTAACCATTCTCTCACAATTTTCCTTTTCCGTTGTGTGGACTAGCGAGGTCTGTGCACAGCAGTGGCTTCTAGAACCTGAGTCAATACATCAAAATGGCAACTCCAGTGCTATGGACGCATACAGTCATAGAGTCGTACAGCACAGAAACAGATCCTTAATTTTAACTCGGCCATGCTGACCAGACATCCCAATTTGACCTCGTACCATTTGATAGTGAGTGGCACATATCCTTCTATACCCTTCCTATTCATATACCCATCCAGCTGCCTTTTAAATGTTGTAATTGTACCAACCTCCATGACTCCTTCCAGCAGCTAATTCCAAACACGCTCTGTGAAAAAAGTTACCCCTTAGGTCCCTTTTAAATCTTTCCCCTCTCACCTTAAACTATGCTGTCCAGTTTTGGACTTCCCCATCCTGGGAAAATGACCTTGGCTATTCACCCTATCCATGCCCCTCATGATTTTATAAACCTCTGTAAGGTCACCCCTCAGCCTCACACATTCTATGGTAAAAAGCCTCAGCCTATTCAGCCACTTCCTCAAACCCTCCTGTCCCAGCAACATCCTTCTAAATCATTTCTGCACCCTCTCAAGTTTAACAACTTCCTTCCTATAGAAGGATGACCAGAATTTGCACAGTTCAGAGGGGATGTTGCTGGTAAGATGCTTGACTTTCATGAACAGGGCTCTACCTGATGACTAAGTTGGAATAATAACCATCTCATGAGTGACCAGACCCCCTAACTGATCACTGTGCTGTTCCCTGCTGTCTTACCACTAATTCTTGAACTGGACCTACGGAGATCATAGCCCTGTCACTGGACTAAAACAATTTGCCACCCGTGACTCTGAATGCACAAACCAACCAACTGACTATGTCCAAGCCCTGAACTGAGATCAAATGGTGTCCTTGACTTACTGTGACAGGACCGTCTGACTGATGTCAGTCCACCTAGACTTGACTGATGACAATTCCCCTTGGACTTAGGGGCTTCAATGTGCTTATCACATAAGCTGTTGGCACATGCTGCAAGTATGATATTGATGTAATGCATAGTGCTGCACCATGTCCACCCCCTTGATGAACCACTGCTGACAACAATCACAATTTGACCGGCTTTGTGTCTGCATTAAATGGCAAGGCAAGACCAAAGTACTGTGGAGCCTTTAAGTTCTGAATGAGGTGACAAAAACCATGGAAGGTATGGCATGGCAAAGTGGAGATTAGATTAGATTAGATTAGATTAAGTCGGTCGCCTGAGGCGGGAATGGAACCCGGGTCTCTGGCGCTGTGAGGCAGCAGTGCTAACCACTGTGCCACCGTGCCACCCACAGTGGTGGTACAGTGGTTAGCACTGCTGCCTCACAGCGCCAGAGATGTTGCAGAGCATCCAAGTTGGTACAAAGTAAGTAATCATTAAGAAAGCAAGTGAAGGGTGCAGAGATATACATTACTCAGATGCCTGAAATGGATGCCTATCTCTCTCTACCAAGCAACCTGGCAGCAGTATGACTTTGAAAGGTCTGGCTGCATTTCAAGCTGCAGTCATGAAGTAAGTCAAAGACGTGCCATGGTGAAGCTGGTGCTTGGCTGCTGCTAATCTCCACAGATACAGGTTATAGGCACTCCATGCACGTGGAGCATCCCCAGAGATTCTGAATACTGCTGTACAAGGTGGAGGCCCAGAGGAGTGACCAGGTGCATGCTCTGACTTTCATGTCAGGAATTGTCATTATTTTTCTCCACCTCATGACAGTATAGCCAACTGATTAATAATGAGGTATGAATAGGTCATACCGAGATGATAATATTGCAAATCGGCCTCTTGCCACTTACAAACAAAATTCAGGTCTCACCATTCAAACCTGGGGTGAAACATCAGACTTTTTTATTGCAACAATAAGAATCTGATTTTGCTGTTTCATATTTTGCGTACAGGCACGCCATTGCTCTCCTTGTTTGGGGTCTGGGAGAATTCAACTCGTACACTGTTGGAATATACAGACTTTGATTGGAGAAATTTAACCCAGAGAAACCTTCATTTCAATAGAGAGAATGAGAAGTGGCACTATGAACTAACTGACTCAATTTAAAAGGCTATGTAGGAACCGTGAGAACGGGACATTCATGTAGAACTAAATCAATGAAGGTTGCTGAACAAGTTGTGAAGGTTTTTCTAAAAAGAAAGTGTATGGGATCCTTAGCTTTAAATACAGAAGGAAGGAAAGGAAGGAAGGTAGACTTTATAAAGCAATAGCTAAGCCCCAGCTGGACAATGGTTTTCAATTTTAGGCTCATGTTTGACAAACTCTCAGCTGAGAAATTGACTGGAGTAGTACATGGGATGAGGTGCTTCCGTTGTGTGGACAGATACTGTTGGAATCAATAAGACAGACACTCTAGAAAATATTCAGTAGAATTGCTCATGTTGTTACTCAACACGCTTAAAGAACTGAAAGGTACTATTGGTCCAATGTCCATATTTAATAGAATGCAGCACAAACACAGTTGATCTTAAGATGGGAAGCACAAACACAAAAGCCACCTGTGTTCATTTTTAAAATGTCACTCAGTTACCAGCAACCCTGAAACACGAAGCACCCAAGCACTTGGTTGATATTCTGATTTTTAAGGATGAATGCTGCACAAACATTTCAAACTACTTTCCCCAAAACAAAATGAGTATACCCTGAGGACAAAAGGAAACTAGAATTAGGATCAAGAAGAATGATGGGACTGAGGAAATAATCATTCATGAATGGCAAAATGCATGGATATACAATGGTGGTCAGTTAGCTCAGTTGGCTGGATGGCCATTTAGCATTGTTTTGACAAAGGAAGTTATGGAAACAAACATCATGATACAGCAAAAATACATTAACAGATTATTAATCCCATTGCAGTTTCCGAGAACTTGTTAAATATAAACTGGCTGGTGTCAATTTGCTGCTACACTGTACAGGGGAACCTCGATTATCTGGCATTCGGTTATCCGAATTTTGGATTATCTGGCAAGATCGCAAGGTCTGTTGCTTGGCTAAACTGTCTTATCCAGTATTCGATTATCCCAACATTCGATTATCCAAACAAAATACTCCCTGCCCATGTCATTCGGATAATCAAGACTCCTCTGCATTCCAAATGCCAGTTTTATTTTCTCTCTCATGTCTGTCTTTCAAAGGACTTTTAGCCAAAGCTTACATAGGTTTAGCTTGCTAAAGGAAGACACAAATAAAGATGTTTTTGCCTCAGGCCAAATAGACTTTAGTCACAATGTTGCTAAATCATGTCATCAAGGTACTGTAATCCATTGCTTATGTTCAAATATAATCAGCTGCAGAACTGGCTCACGCTTCGCAATTTGGTAAATTAATTTCAATCTTTTTATAATTAGAAGTGGAAACAAGAAAAATGTAAATGATCCACTGGCTAATGTGCCCCTGTTCCTCAATCTGTTTCCTAATGTGTCAGGTAATAGAAAGCCAACAATGGTTTCCTATGCACTTGATCATTATTTACCAGTAATTATTTGTATTTATATAAATACCATTAATGTAGTAAAACATCCCAAACATTTCACAAGAGGCTCCTTGGATAAATTTTAGCACCAACTCATATATGAGACATCAGGGCCAATGATCAGAAGCTTGGACAACAAAGTATGTTGGAAGGAGTGGTGGGTAAAAATCAAGGATGACACTCGATCATGGCGTGAAACTGCACATGGAGTTTTTTAATATGGGGAGACTTCCCTACTCTTATTATCTCCCACAGGCAAGTGGTTAAGGATTTACAGGTCAATATCAACCTGTTTGACCATGTTATGATACATAGACATGGTGAACAGGTACTAAGGTGGGACTTGAACCCTAAGTGTCTGGCCCTGAGCTATCAAGGCACGACAAGACTTCCTCACTGGTTTTAAGATGCATCTCGAAGGAAGAAAGAGAGGCACAAAGGTTCAGGAAGGGAATTCTAAAGCTTATGTCTTTGGCAATGAAGGCATGGCCAGCAATAGCAACAATAGAATTAAGAAGGAAAAAGCATAATGGACAAATGTCATGCCAAGTTTATTTTCCGTCACCTCACTCATTGAACAATGGTTAAGGGATGAGAGATTCAAAATCAGTTATCAGGTCAGGACAATTTTCTGACATTGATACCCCTAAATATATCCATGGGTCATTGATATCCTCGAAAATCTGCCTGCTTCAGAGCCAGTTCAGATATGTTGCAGGATATGCAGATATGTTGCAGGAACTTGAGAAGAAACACAGATTTCAGCATTGTGAGGCTCAAAGCTTCAGACAGCAGCCACATCTTACATTAAAGACACGGGTGTGCTAGGGGATGCCATGTCCCTGAGCATCAGTCAAGAAAGCAACAATCCAAGTTCAAAGGCAAAAATCAAAAGCAATAGTACAGTGTGTATGTTCACACGAGTGATACTGGTCTTATAGATTTAGAATGCTGCAGACTAAATACTGCTTCAGATATCCCATCTAAGTCCTTTCTCTGCTTTGTGCTCGTGGACAGTAATTAACGGAGACTCAGGCGTTCTGTACCCTGCCATCTGGTCACTCTCAGCCAGCTAAATCCTGACAAATTCATTGGAATTACAGTGGCCCAATAATCCAGCCTTCCTTTGAAAGAAAGGGATTTAAAAGGATTTAAGACTACATGATAATAAAGTTTATTAGGACACAATCTGCTTTGTGGATCGCTCCCTCAGATTCTGTCAGAAGGATGAAAGCAAACAACAATAAAAGTGGGAGACACATTTGATTTCAGTTTCCAGGACAGATTCATCCACCCAGCTCCTCAACAATGTATTTAGTCACCCCTTCTAATTATTCACTTTTAGCCTTGATCTCCATTACCTTCATGCCTCTCCTTGCAGAAACGTGACACCTAACACTATCAATGTTCTTCGAACTAAAGGTGAAAGTTGCTGTTCAGCTCTAAAGGTGCAGGGTATTACTGTGACTTATTTGCATTTAACTTACGTTCATCCCTTTGTGAACCAGCAATTGTATTAAAATTGCTACCATAAGGATTTAACAACAGAAGCTGGAGTTAGCTTTGCTCCAGTGTTCAACGTGATTGCACTGATTCCTGTTGCATAAAATAAATATCAACAAAACATTAAATAAACTCAAAAGAAGCATTAATTGCACACATATGATACACAATATTTAGATTATACAGGCATTTGCCTGCATTTTAGGCAATGTAAGTCAGTAGTCTATGGAAAAATAAGAACGTCTCAGATAAAATCATAAAACCATACGTCACGGAAACTATCCCTTTGGTCTAACTAGTCCATTCCCACCAGAATTAATCTCGTCCCATTTGCCCTTTAAAACCTTCCTATTCATATACCCAAGCAAGTGCCTTTCAAATGCTGTAATTGTATCAGCCTCCATCACTTCCTCTGGCAGCTCATTCCATACACACACCACCCTCTGTGTGAAAAGGTTGCCCCTTATGTCCCTTTTAAATCTTTCCTCTCTCACCTGAAACCTATGCACTCTAGTTTTGGACTCTCCTAATCAGGAGAAAAGACTTTGGCCATTTATCCTATCCATGCCCCTCATGATTTTATAAACTTCTATAAGGTCACCCATCAGTCTCCAATGCTCCAGGAAAAATGCCCCAGCCTATTCAGCCTCTCCTTGTGGCTCAAACCCTCCAATCCTGGCAACATCCTTGTAAATCTTTTCTGAACCCTTTCAAGTTTCACAAGATCCTTCCCAAAGCAAGAGGACTAGAATTGTATGCAGTATTCCAATAGTGACCCAACCAATGTCCTGTGTAGCCATAACATGACCTCCCAATTCCTATATTCAGTGCACTTACTTATAAAGGCAAACATACCAAACATCTTCTTTACTACCCTGTCTACTTGCAACTCCACTTTCAAGGAACTATGAAACCCCACTTCCAAGGTCTCTTTGTTCAGCAACATGTCCCGTGATCTTACCATTAAATGTATAAGTCCAGCCCTGATTTGCCTTTCCAACTCCCCACATTTATCTAAATTAAACTCCATCTGCCACTCCTCGGCCCATTGGCCCACCTGATCAAGGTCCTGTTGTATTCTGAGATAACCTTCTCTTCTCTCCATTACACCATCAATTTTGGTGTCATTTGCAAATTTACAAACCATACCTCCTTCTATTCACATCCAAATCATTTACATAAATGACAAAAAGCAGTGGATTCAGCATCGATCCTTGTGGCAACCACTCAACATGGGAGAAAGTGAGGGAATCCTTAACATTCATTTGAATAGACTAGATTGTTGGACAAATCTTGAATCTAGACAGACTCTACTGTTCACCTGATTCTTCCTGGAATTTCTTGTCTTGTGCACATTCATATTTTGAGAAAAACTTCCTGACACCAATCCAAAATTCATATTTTACTAATTAGAACTGACCCTTTGCTCTACAGGTAGTTTGGAATCATGTTCAAAAGTTACCTTGGTTGCACCATTTTTTAATTATACTTTTTTTTGTTAAGTTTCTTCCTCATTGCCTACTTATATAGCTCAAATCTCCAGGTTCCCCGGCTTCTGTTCTCTGACTCCTCTGATGCCTGTCTTGTGTCTCAGTGAGCATAACTGGACACAGCAGCATCCAATTTTAATCGTGACTTCTTCTAACTTGCACTCTACTGGTTTATCTATATGGGTCAGCAGTCTATCGATTCTATTACTGCTGCACTCTGATTGGTCACATAAAGCACTAAGGCTATTAATAGCCCAGATCTCTTTCAACTTCACCTTAACTTTTTTGAGAACTGAAACAATGTCTGAAATTGAACTGCAAACATTTTTTAGGGAATGGTCATGCAGTTCCGAAAAGCTCATACGGTAGACTCCCATATCACTGGTGTTCCTTCTATAATTAGCTGAGCAGAGAAGGTCACGTCAGAATCAGCTTAAACAGCAAGAAAAGACCCATTACCCTGGTTTAACAAGCTTAGCAAGAGAATTTATTCAAACTGACATACCACAACTTTTCAAATTATTTCCCAGTGGATATCAACTTTAGCAATAATATCATTTTGAACAAAAGCCACAGTTAACTGTTCTCAATACATGTCCTGCTCATGGAGAAAAAAATCTACAAATGTTCTCAAAATATGATGTCAATTAACAACTGATTTTCCCAATCAGACTTCAGTTATTCATGGGGAAATGGTCACAAAGTCATAGAGGAGTCATCGAAGTCTACAGCATGGAAGCAGGCTCTTCGGCCCAACTTATACATGCCGCCCAGTTTTCCAATTGAAACTAGTCTCATTTGTCTGTGTTTGGTCTTTATCTCTCCACACCTATCCCATCCATGTATCTGTCCAAATGTTTCTTAAGTGACAAAATTGTACTCACTTCCAACATTACCTCTGGCAGCCCATTCCAGACACTCACTACACTCAATGTGAAATATCTCCCCATCTGAACTCTCTTATATCTCTCCCCTCTCACCATAAACCTATGTCCTTTGGTTTTAGACTCCCCTACCATGGGGAAAAGCTGCTGGCCATCTATCTTATCTATGCATATATAATTGTATTGACCTCTATAAGGTCACCCCTCAATCTCCTATGCTCCAGGGAAAAAAGTCCCAGCCTATCCAATCCCTTCTTATAACTCAAACCTTCCAGTCCAGGTAGATTCCTAGTAAATATTTTCTGCCTTCTTTCTAGTTAAATAATATTCTTTCTATCGTGGAGCAACCAGAACTGCACACAGTACCCCAAACATGGTTTCACCAATGTCTTGTATAGCTTTCAACAAGACATCCCAACTCCTATACTCAATGCTCTGATCGATGAAAGCAAGCATAGTGAATGTGTTCTTCACCACCCAGTCTACCTGTGACTCCACTTTCAAGGAGCTATGAACCTGTCCTCCCTGAACTCTTTATCCTATAACACTCCCCAGGGCTCTACCATTGACTGTGTAAATCCAGCACTGGTTTGCCTTACCAAAATGCAACACCTTGCATTTATCTAAATTAAACCCCATCTGCCATTCCTCAGCCCACTGGCCCAGTTGATCAAAATTTCATTGCATTCCCAGTTAACCTTCCTCGCTGTCCATTATACCACCAATCATGGTGTCATCCGCAAACTTGCTAACCATATTTCCTAAATGCTCATCGAAATCATTTATACAAATTATGAATAATAGTGGACCCAGCACTGATCGCTATGGCACACTGCTGGTCACAGGCCTCCAGTCTGAAAAACAACTGTTTACCACCACCCTCTGTCTTCTACCATCAAGCCAATTTTGTATCCAATTGGCTAGCTGCCCCTGGATTCTGTGAGATTTAACCATACTCAACAATTGCCTTGTCAAAAGCCTTGCTAAAGTCTATGTGCACAATATCTACCACACAGCATTCATCTACTTCCTTAGTCACTCCATCAAAACATTGGTCCAATATAAAAGCCCATTCACTGGAACAAGACCAATATGATTTCCACTGCTTGACTATAAAGGACTCTTGTGGCATGGTTGTAATGCTCCAGCCTGTGGGCTCACAGGCTTCAGGTTCTAGTCCCACCTACTCTGGAGGTATGTCCTAATATCTTTGGAACAGGTTGATTAGGAAAATATCTTCTCAAGTGTAAACAAATTCAACAGAGAAGATGAAACAAGATTGTCACAGCATAGGAGTTTTATAATTTGATTTAAAAATTCATCGAGGAAATAAGGGGCAAGCATTGAATTTCCAAAAATTGTGCTGGACTCATTTCTTTTAGCAGCTTAAGATTTGTTGTGTTATGAAAAAACTGATTTGTGTCAATGCTTGTGGAAAGTTGAGGTATAAGCTATATTTCAGAATAGGGTGTTAACTATGTCATTCACAGCACAACGTCCTGCCGTAAAAATAAATCTGGTTAACCAGCCTATTCTGATCAAGTTAAAATGTCTAGTTCCTGAAACTGGTGATATCTTGAATGCAATTATTTTCTCTTCATAGGTGTGCCCTTTGTAAGTTTAACCTATAAGATCATAAGAAATAGGAACAGGGTTAGGTCATTCTGCCCCTCGCACCTGCTCACAATTCAATATGATCACAGCTGACCCAACATTCCTCACATCCACTTTCCTGCATTTTCAAGGTAATCCTTGATTTTTCCTCCCGATCAAGAAACTACCTCAGCCTTAGATATACACAAGGAACCCGCCCCCACGTCTTGCTGTGGCAAGGCATTCCATAGTCTCTGAGAGAAGACATTCCTCCTCATCTCAGTCTTAAATTGGCCTCTCTATATTCTAAGACTCTGCTCTCTGGTCCTAGACTCTCCCATGAGGGGAAACATCCTCTCAGCATTAACCCTGTCAAGCCCATTATGAATCCTATATGTTTCAAAGAGGTCACCTCTCATTCTTCTAAATGCCAGTGAGTAGTTTCCCAACCTACTTAGCATTTGTTCATAAGACAATCCATCCATATCATGCATCATCCCAGTGAACCTCCTCTGAATTGCCTCCAAAGAAATGTTATCTTTCCTTAAATAAGGGGACCAAAGCTGCTCACAACACTTCAGATGCGGTCTCACCAGCACCTTGTTCAGCTGCAGTAAGACTTTAAATTTAAGGGCATTTAAATGGTCATTGGATAAACATATGGATGATAATGGAATAGTGTAGGTTAGATGGACTTCAGATTGGTTTCACAGGTCGGTGCAACATCAAGAGCAGAAGGGCCTGGACTGCACTGTAATGTTCAGTGTTCTCTGTATGTTCCTACTCTTCTACACCAAACTCCTTGAAATAATACCCAACATTCCATTTACCTCCCTGATTACCTGCTGCATTTGTGTGTTCTAGTTCTCTGTGTTTAGTGCACAAGTATCCCAAGTCCCTCGTGGTGCAGCTTTCTGCAGTTTTTCTCCATTTAAATAATATTCTATTCTTTTGTTTTCCCTTGTATAATGAAAAATTTTGCACTTTCCCACATTATACTCCATATACCAGCATTTTATCCACTTAACATATCAATATCTCTCTGGAAACTGATCACATCCCTCTCACAACTTGCCTTTCCATGTATTTTTGCAATTAATGGTGTTGTCTGCAAATTTGGCTGCAGAACATTAGCTTCCACGGTATTAATATATATATTGTAAACAGTTGCAGTCCCGGTGCTGATCCCTGTGAAACCTCTCTGCTTACAGATTGCCATCCCAAAAAAGAATCCTTATCCCCAAACCCTGTTTCGTGTTCCTGAAACCAAATGCTTGCTCCCAATGATTTAGCACCAAATGCTTCTTACCCAAGTTCTAAGCTGCTCATAACCTGCATTTAGGTAGCACCTTTAACATTGTAAACCATCCCAAGGTGCTTCACTGCAATGGTAAGCAAACTTTAAACAAATAATTTTTTTTTCATACAAGAAAACCTCATAAAACACATTGTATAATAAGCCGTATTGATCAAGGACTTCCTTTGAGCTTGATGCTGTGGGAACAATTATGTTTTTATGCAAATATAAGAAATAAGGGGAAAAGTAAGCCATTTGTCCTTTTTAAACTCTTCTGCCATTTTTCCATGACCATGATTCACTGCCACCTCAAATCTACCTGCTGTACCATCGCCATAATATATAACTCCTTTGATATCAAATGAGCTAAGGAGCAACCTTCAGAACCACATGCCAGAGCACAATCTACTGGACTCCATCTTGAGTGTAACCGAGGCTCCTCAGCTCTCTGTATTGAGAATTCCAAAGAATTGCAACCTTTTGAGTAAACATGCTTCTTATATTCTCAGATGGAATTGGCTAACTCCTTTTTTCTTGAGTCCTAGTTCTAGACATTCCAGCCAGCAAAAACAACCTCTCAGTTTTTACCCTGGCAAACCTTTTAGGAGTATTATAAATTTCCATTAGATCATTTATTATTCTTCTGAATTTCAGAATATATGGGCCAAGTTGCTTCATGAACCTTTGATGCACAACAAAAAAAAAGCACGGTGTATCTTTGATAATGGGGCCAAAACTGTACACAGTATTCTGAGTGTGATCTCACCAAGGTGCTTTTTTGTTGACAGTAAGATTTCTTTACTCCAACAATCAATGTATTTGAACAAGACATTGGCGGCACGGTGGCACAGTGGTTCGCACTGCTGCCTCGCAGCACCAGAGACCCGGGCTCAATTCCCGCCTCAGGCGACTGACTGTGTGGAGTTTGCACGTTCTCCGCGTGGGTTTGCTCCGGTTTCCTCCCACAGTCCAAAGATGCGCAGGTAAGGTGAATTGGCCATTTTAAATTGCCCGCAGTGTTAGGTAAGGGGTAAATGTAGGGGTGTGGGTCGGTGTGAACTTGTTGGGTCGAAGGGCCTGTTTCCACACGGTGATGTAATCTAATCTAAAACCTGAGGGTTTGATTGTTTTCCTACTTGTTTGCTGTACTTACACATTCGAGCCATTGAGACCTACAGCACAGAAATAGGCACTTTGGCCCATCATGTCCATGCCTGTCAAAAACAACCACCTATTCTAATCTCATTTTATAGCATTTGGCCATAGCCTTGTATGTCTTGGCATTGTATGTGCACATCTGAATACTTCTTAAATATAATGAGGGTTTCTGCATCTACCACCCTCAGAGGTAATGAGTTCCTGACTCTCACCACCTTCTGAATGAAAACGATTTTGCTCATGTCACCTCTAAATGTTCTGTACATTACCTTAAATATATGCCTCCTGATCACTGATACCTCCACTAAGGATAGAATTTTCTTCCTATCTACCCCATCTATATCCGTCATAACTTTATACATCTCAATGATATCCCCTCTCAATCTCCTCTGCTATAAGGAAAACAATTTCAGTCTCTCCAATCTGGATAAGTGTAAGATGATACACTTGGCCAGGGCATAAAAGGCAAGGGAATACACAATGAATCCAATCAAGAACAGTTTTTCCCCACTATTATGCAGCTTTTGAACAGACCTCTCATATACAGTATTAAAGTTGATCTTTCTCTGCATCTTCTCTGTAGCTTTAACATTATATTCTACATTCTGTTCTATTACCCTGACGTACTTATGTAAAGTATGATTTGCCCAGATAGCAATAGACAGTAGTCAATAGACAATAGGTGCAGGAGTAGGCCGTTCAGCCCTTCGAGCCTGCACTGCCATTCAATATGATCATGGCTGATCATTCCTAATCAGTATCCTCTTCCTGCCTTATCTCCATAACCCTTGATTCCACTATCTTTGAGAGCTGTATCCAAATCTTTCTTAAATATACAAAACAATAATGAATCTTGTTACATGTGGCAGTAACAAAATCAAATCAATCTCTCTTTATAACTGAAGAGAGAGGTGGGTGGCACGGTGGCACAGTGGTTAACACTGCTGCCTCACAGCGCCTGAGACCCGGGTTCAATTCCCACCTCAGGCGACTGACTGTGTGGAGTTTGCACGTTCTACCCCTGTCTGCGTGGGTTTCCTCCGGGTGCTCTGGTTTCCTCCCACAGTCACAAAGATGTGCAGGTCAGGTGAATTGGCCATGCTAAATTGTCCATAGTGTTAGGTAAGGGGTAAATGTAGGAGTATGGGTGGATTGCGCTTCGGTGGGTCGGTGTGGACTTGTTGGGCCGAAGGGCCTGTTTCCACATTGTATTGTAATCTAATCTAATCTCCAGTCCAGGCAACGTTCTGGTAAATCTCTTCTGCAGCCTTTCCATTGCTATCACAACCCTCCTCTCATGTGACATTCAGAAATGCACACAATACTCCAGTAGTTGCTGAATCAACATACAATGTAGTTCCAGCATAACCTCCCTGTTCTTAAACTCTATACCCTGAGGAATATGTATATTATATACCTCATACCTTCTTAACTATTTTATTTACCTGTCCTGATACCTAAGGGACAGACGTACATGCACACCAGGGTCCCTTTGATGCTCGTTGTTTCCCTAAATCCTACCATTCATCATGTATTCTTTTACCTTCTTTATTCTGGCTAAGTGCATCACCCTATACTTACCCAGATTAAACTCCATTTGCCAGAGCCTATCTGACCAGCGATCCATGTTCACTTGTGATCTAAGGTTATCTTCTTCACTATTTGCTACCCCTCAATTTTTTAGACTTTTTTAGTATCTTTCTATGATTCCCTTTGAGTTCCCAGTTTCTCACTGTTAAAAAAAAATGTTTTGCTACTTTTCATACGAAGGTGGAAGACGTCATATTTCTCTATGTTATATTCCATTACTCACTCACTTGTCTGCCCATGTAACCTGCTAACACCCTTTTTCAGCCTGTTTGTTTTATCAGCTCAGTGTTTTTTTTCCCACCTTGGTTTGTATCATCAGCCAACTTGGGTATGTTACAAGTGGTCTGCTCATGAAAGTCATTGATAGAGCCTGTCAATAGCTATGGTATAAACACTGACCTTCAGGCTGCTCCAGCCTATCAACTTCAAAATGACCCATTTATTCATACTCTCTTTTTTCTGTTCATTAGTCTAATCCTCACACTGCCCATGTATTTCTCAACAGTTCCATTTTGTGCAACTTGGTACTTGGTTGAAAGATTTTGAAGATCTAGATACATTAAATCCATTAGTTTTCCCTTATCTACCCTATTCGTTGCAACCTCAACAAGAATCCAATAGGCTCATGAAACATACTTCTATTTCAATAATTCTGCATGGATCTTAATTTCTTAAGGAAATCTATAGTTATTTCAAATAATGAAGGACTTATGCAAACGTTTGTCATTGCTTATTTGTTGCTTTGTAGAATCATAGAATCATACAGCATGGAAGCAGACCCTTTGGTCCAACTAATACATGCCGAACATAATCCCAAACTAAACTATTCCCACATGCCTGCTTCTGGTCCATACCCATATAAACCTTGCCTACTCATGTACTTATCCAAATGTCTTTTAAATGCTGTAATTACACCTACGTTCACCACTTCCTCAGGAAGTTCATTCCATATTCGAACCACATTCTATGTAAAACATTTTCCTCTCATGTCATTTCTTAACTCTCCTTCTTCTCACCATAAAAGTGTGCCCCCTAGTCTTGAGATCCCCCATCCTAGGGAAACGACAGCTATCCTTAACTCTATTTATACCTCTCATTATTGTATAAACTTCTATCAGGTCACCTCTCAACCTCCTACGCTCCAGTGAAACAAAACCCAGCCTATCCAGCCTTTCTTTGTAACTCAAACCTTCCATACGCGGCAACATCCTGGTAAACCTCTTCAGAGTCCTCTCTAGCTTAATAATATCCTTCCTATGACTGTCTTTTAACCTAATTTAGTTTAATCTTTGGTGGAAGTTTAAAATAGTTCAGTGCTACCAATGATATTCCAAACTCAAGATATCCAGAAAACTTGTGGTGAGTGGCTCTCAAACTGTGAAACTGCTCAGCCACCTCAAACCTATTGCTATTCACCCAGCCTACTTTTTTGGCCATGGTGAGGGATTTGCCATTTGCCACAGCACCAACAAATTCAGTTTTAACATTTCAACTCCACAGTCAAAGAAATACATTGTGAGCAGCTGGAGACAATGAAATAAAATATTCAGGGACGCTCATAAACAGACAGAAAATCAACACAGCGACTCTGAAAAAAAACTTCCCACTTTGTTTCTACTTCTTTTATTTTAAACCTATCAATTTCTGGGGCTTCCTTTTCCTCTTCCCCTTCATTTTCTGTGTTTATTCTATAGCTCGGGATAGCACAAAACTGGGTTATTCAGAGAAACAAGTCTGAGGCAGCACCTGGTGAAGCTCACTGATTTGCTCAGTATAATTTCCAATTTCCTCTTTGTTTCTTTCCATGTTTTACTACCTTGTACTTGCCCATTTCCTCTCCTACATGTGTACCTTGCTTAATGTTTAAGCCTTTCTCCCTCTTTTTCTTTTTTCGTGTTACTGTCCCTTACACATTCTTTAATTTCTGTCCCTTTCCCAATACATTGTTTGTGTTCTCTTGTGTTAGTTTCAGACAATATTTCCTTTCTTTACATTCCCCTGTCCTCTGTACAGCCCCCTTATTTCTTTATCCCTCTCTTCTTCTCTTCTTTTTTAATCTCTTGATTATTTTCTTTGTCCATTCTTTTGCTTTCTTATTGCCATTCTTTATTTCTCTCTTGTTTCCATCTAGTGTTTTCAATTTTATTATGCAGAACATTTTTAAATTGTATTTATTCCTCTCTCTTTTCACTTCTTCCAGTTTCTGCTTCCCATTTCCTCATTTCACTCTCTTCCTCTTGCTTTTTTCCTACCCCCTCTCTCACTTTTCATTCTTCTTGTTTCATACCTTATTTGTTTTCTCTCGAAGTCTGTTTGACTAAGCTCTCGTGCCTCTATAATTGTGCACGTGAATTGTCATGGAAAAGGAAACACTATTTATTTTTGTGTTCAAAGTGCTGCGGGGCTGAAAGTTTGCATTTGAACACCTATTGTTCTTATCCATGGCTATTGTACATCCTGTTGCAGAGGTTAAACAGGTCCTGAAATTCTACTGGGAAACATAAGCCAGCCTTATGTGAACAGGGTGCACCTGTTCATTTGGTGCAGGAAGGTGAGAAATCCTTTAAATAATTAAACACTTTAAAACATTAATGTAGTCTTTAAGCCACAAGATACCATGTGTGTAGCTCAATTAAGGAGCAGTTGAATGTTTGCTTCGTGTTAGCCAGTGCTGCAGGTGGCACACACAGACTGCCAGGCTTAAGTCAAACATCCATTCCAGTTCATCCTATTGTCATTCTTCTAAGCTCGCTCTAGAAGTTTCAAAGGAATTAACCTTTCCAGTCTCCAATCAGGCCTACTTTTGGATTAGTCCACACAGTCCCTCCCATTCAGCATGGAAGTAATGATCTCCTTTCTCAGCTCCCCTCTCATTAGCTTAATAGTGGTTCATCCTCCACCCCCAGACACATGCACATAAAGACAGACAGACAGACAGATAGACACACACACACACATTCCAATTCTCTCTCCTGTACCTCTAACCAAGTTCCGCGAACAAGGTCACGAGGCTACAAATTGTGCAGAGGGAAAGGGTGAAGCAATGCGAACAGTGCTTGTACCTTTCAGTTTTGAGAAAATAGCCAAAAACACAACCTCGGAGTGAAGGGATGACTCTTTAGAATTGAAGTAAGGAGGAATTTCTTCAGCCAGAGAGTGGTGAACCTGTGGAAATCTTTGCCACAGAAAGTTGTGAAGGTCACATTATTGAATGTATTTTTAGTTAGAGATAGTTACGTTCTTGACTTGTGATGGGATCAAGACTAATGGGAGAAAGCTGGGGAGAATGGGGTTGAGAAGTATCATCAAATAGTGAACACTCAATGGGCTGAATGACCTAATTCTACTCCTATACCTTATAGTCTGGACAGGGGCAGAAAAGATGGACCAAATGGCCTCATTCTGTATTGCGTCTATGTTAGCGAGTTAGATTTAGGAACATTATGGTGAGTACGTCACAAGCATGTCTTCACAGAGCCACCCCAGGTGGCTGCCAGATACCTAACCTGTCTGCCCAAATACAGGCAGGTTAGCACCCATTGGTGTTGGCCATTAATAACTTCATTCAGGTGCACATACAGGGACAGAAACAGTTTTGTTGGAGGGACTTGGGGAAACTGAATCTAAGGTTGAATGAGTCAACCAACATCACCTGCAATATGTTGTCTCTTGCAGGACAGTATCAGGCTCCTTGGACAGCACTATTGAAACACAATGACCACTTCCATCTAGATGGAGCAGATACATGGAAACAGCAGCACGTGCAAGTTCCCCTCCAAGACACACACGTTCCTGACTTGGAAATGCATCATTGTTCCTGGATCAAAATCCTGGAATTCCTTTCCTAAGGGTCTATGTACAGCATGTGGACAGCAGGTAGTTCAAGAAGGCGGGCCTAAGGGGCAACTTTTTCACACACAGGATGATCCGTGTGTGGAGTGAGCTGCCAGAGGAAGTGGTGGAGGCTGGTTCAATTACACCATTTGAAAGGCATTTGAATGGATATGTGAATAGGAAGGGTTTAGAGGGATATGTGTCAATTGCTAGCAAATGGGACTAGATTAGGAAATCTGGTTGGCATGGACAAGTTGGACCGAAGGATCTGTTTCCGTGCTGTACATCTCTATGACTCTATGACTCTAAGGCAGCTCATCGCCAACTTCTTAAGGGCAACTAAGGGTGAAAAAGAATGCTAGCCCAGCCAGTCACACCCACATCACATGAGTGAGAAATAAATCCTCCCAAGGATACGGGCCTTCAGTTCTGTAGATTAAAGAAGCTGTTATTGCTGTTCTACGAGAAGAAGATTGATGGAATATATGATAGAGGTGCTCAAAATATGAGAATTCTACACAGTAGATAGAGATTGTTCTCAATGGTGCAAGAGTTAAGATCCAAATGATGTAGATTTAACATGATTAACAAAAGGAAACCCTTTTTTGATACGGTGAATTGATACAATCTGGAATGTATTGTCTGAAAGAGCAATGGAGGCAAATTCAATTGTGACTTTCAAAATGAATTTGGATAAGTACAAGCTGATAGAACTATCGCAGAGATGCAGGAAAGAAACAGCTGAGTGGGACTGTTGAATTGCTCTTGAGTGAGCCAGCACCAGTTTTATGGGCTGGATAGCCTCCTGTCTTGTAACCATTTTACAGTATTATTCTCATAAGTGTTGCTGTGTCAATTAATCCTTTCAAAAGCAGGCAATATGTCAAACTCTACTTTCTCAGTTGGGGGATAAAAGGGGTAGATTAAAGGCAACAGCACCAAGGTTCTGAACAGTATGAGAAAAGCTATTTATGTCAAGAAATATTGGTTACTTAAGAGCAGTTTTGACGTTCTGGTTAAAAAATGAGAGGCAAAGAGATGTGGAGGCAGAGGGACAGCGTATTGAAACTTAGAAGGAAAGAGAAAAGGGAAATTCAGAGTAGTAATGACTCCACACTAAAGCCAAGACTTGTGACAAAATCCTGTCCACACATAAAGCAGACACAGGAATTCAATGATCACATTTTTGAAGCATGTGGAAAAATAATCTAGGCACCCTAAAATATTATCCATTTATGTGATGCTTCGCTTTAAAATTGTGAAGTTGTTCACGCAATGCAGTATTTAAACTTTCAGTGTAACAGGTGATCCGATCGCTTGCACAAGCTTTATTAAATATTAATAACAAAAATAAATGTTGCATAACTAGTGCCATATGTGTTGATGCGAGAACCATGCATATTTAAAATGACCTGATATGCTGTTGTACTGTATTGATGCTGCTTTAATGTTTTGCAGTAGGATGATAAAGCATTCAGATCTAACTGCACATTTTCACATTCATCAAATAGCCAAACCTGGTTGTGTTGTTATGAAGCATTCTCCTTCACTACCACGCAAGGAGGAATATCAGACAATGCCTTTCTTGTATGCATCCTGGCATTCAACTAAGTTGTGATGTTAATATTGGTCTATGAATAAGAAAAAAGCCTTATATTTACATAGCACTTTTCACATTCTTAGGACATTCCAAAACAGTTGATAGTCAATAAAGTACTTTTGAGGCATACCTACTGTTGTAATATACTAAAGTCAAAACAATCTATTTTTTATGATGTCAATTGAGAAATAAAAATTGGTCTGGGCACCAGGGCAACTTCTCTACACTTCTTTGCAATATTGTTGCATTTTTTTTCCTGACACCCATCTGCAAATACAAACTGGCGTTGATTTAGTCTCTCGCCCAAACAAAAACCACTTCAACAGTGTAACACTCCCTCAGGTCCCATTTGAACTTGAACTCACTGCTCTTCTGACATAGAGACCAGGGTGCTACCAACTGACCAAGAGCACACCACGGATTTATACCTTCTTGCTCTCCAAGAATAGAGAATGGTGATAGTGGCAGAACAGTGAGAAGAGGGAAAGAAATCAATAAAGCTGCTACCAATAAAATATTTCAACATTTTGTTTCATATGCCTTTCGGAGAGCTTGTTTGCTGGCCTAGGTTTCACAGTATCTGTAATTTATTTTTCTCCAATTCAACAAAGGTCAGAAGCTAAAGGAGTGCAGGACTACTCTAGTGCCAATCAAGTCCCAGTAAAATAGACTTTTAATCAAATCAAAAGCAAAAGTTTCCTTCAGCACAATGAGCTTATAATACACTTTGGGTGTCATCTGATTAGTTTCACTTGCAACTCTATTCCTGTGGTCCTGTAATTTTCCTTTCTGAAGTATTTGAATGGTTCCTTTTTCAAGTATTCACACCATTCCTTTTTGAAAGTTACCATTGAATTTGCTTCTACTTCCATTTTGTGCAATTCAAATCATCATCATCACTCTGTGCGTAAGAAAAGTATTCCTTCCCATTACTTTGATGATCACCTTTAATCTCTGCTCTCTAGTTGCCAACCCACCTATGAATGGAAGAAATTTCTCCCTTTTTACTGTATTAATAATTTTGTTATTTTTTATTTTAGTACAAAGTCTGATCCTCATGCATCAGCTTTACATGACTAAATTAAAGGGGTGACCTTTCAGTAGAATGGATAGAGATCTTTGTTCCGTCATTCTGTTTAACACAAGAGTGTCCTTTGAAAAAAGCACAGTTTTCTAAAAAAACCATTCGTGAACAATGACCATGTTACCATGACTAGAATCTGTCAAGGGGTCTACCAACATTTTTATGTTGTCTGTGGCTCCAGTTCTTTTGGGAACTTAACATAGCTAATACCTATTGCCAATAAAATGAGTCCCCACAATTAATGTGAAAATGTTAGGTGGTGTTCCTAAACTGTTGAAGATGTTGTCAGTTAAAAGACATTCTACAAGCTGTCAGTCATTGCTTGCCACTGTGATCAACTGGGATCTGTCATCTTTTCCCTTGTGAATTCTAGAGACGCCTTACCTTGACTAACAGAGGCAGAGGCACTTACATATTTTGCATATTGCCCAAATGATGATGTTCATTACAGAATTTAGCAGAATGTCTCTGTCTGCTATCATTCCCAACCTGATCCCTCTCCAGAGTCATGCAGCTACACTCATGTCACAGCAGGGCTCATAAATTCTTGTGTTCCTGCCATCTCTTTGCCAGTGACATTACAACTGATGCTTTGCATGCTCGGAATCAAAGCTGATCTGTCTGGTTGTGTATCATCCCTGTTGCTGCATATCCCTATTATGAAATCCAGAAAGTCCTATGTCTGAATTTCACAATAAAACCAAACACCACAGGTTAAAAGCATGCTGCTCAAAATATGATTGAATGAAAATAATTCTACCTTTGGAGGATAGTTCTCAGGTGAGGGAAGGAATATTCTTTTTTGTTCTCTTTGTAAAAAAAAGAATTGAATACAAGAGGCCAATTAGATGATCTGGGTGCTATTTTTTCATCCATTATTTCAAGTCCAATTCTGTTTCCATTCTGTTTATCTCCTTTGATCTCATTTGGTTCAGCACCAAACAAGAGGGCATTATTAGAGTGATCCTGCCTTTCTTTTTGTACTAAGTGTTTCAACCAGCCTCTGGGAACAGCTAATGGGCCATCCCAGAAAGACTGTTCCCTGGGTTCTTCACAGGGATGCTGCTGGCCAAGGTAACGTACTTGCCCATGTGGGAAGAAATGCGATATGTCCAGCCTCCCTGCCTTCTCCATTGCTCATCTGTTATCTGGATTGTGATTGGGGCAGCAATGTTCACCCATGGCTGGAGAACTTGGAGAACACTGCATTCACATCTGCATGGAACAATAACCCTTCCGACAATGCTTCAAACTTTACAAATGTCATAGACTATCAACAAATATTAAATAAATCTTTATGTGGTAACTACATTGGCAGTAGAAAACATGGGAAACCATAGACTTGTCATACTTTCCCCTTTTTGATGCCACAAGATATTCAACTTGGAATGGGGAGCTATGTTGATAGAATGGGTTTACACTTAAATTAGCACAGTAGTCTCAGTTGCAACTCAAAGCAAAGAAAAACATAGAATTCTGTGATGAATAGATTAATGCTTATTAATATTAGTATTCAGTAAATAAAAATAAGTGTTAGGGGAACCTAATTAAAAATTAATACAAAAACCTAATAAAACGAACACTATATTAATCTGCATAAATTAATATAAACCATTCTTTTCATAACCTGATCAATATTCCGAAGACATTTACAGTATTTTAGTGTTGTATTACATAATTGCTATTAAATATATTTATAATAACACTCCATGCGTTTTATTGAGGTTTAAACAAGAAATCCACATTAATAAACAAACGTTCAACTTTAACAAAACAAATATTGTAGCCAAAAAAAACTGCATTTCAGTGTTACGGAAGAGAAACTATTCTTTAGAAAATTCTAAAAGTGCTAACACTAAAGATGTTGAAATAGATTCAGATTGTTTTAAGTAGGTTCCGTTCGCTTGTTGTCTCCTTCAGGAAGCCTAAATGCTGGGATCTAGTGGGGGAAATGGGAAGAGGGGAGAAATTGAAGTGAATATTTACCCCCACCCCCACCTCCTCATAGAACCCGCTACCTGCTGAACACGTTTCTGCCAAATTGTCCATTGATTTTAAATTCATCAGCGGCTGCATAGCTAGCACTAGGGTTAATTTCCCAAGATACCATTTAGGTTAAAGGCATCCTGTCAATAAAGTACAGATCTGAAAAAAAAAACCCATTGCCCAGCTCACTCCTATTCACTATGTGAAAAGGGGGTGTGGGTCCTCCCTCCCCTGGACCAGTCTGCTCTCAAAGTGCTGCCTGAACGTGGAATCAGCACTGTCCTTCAATGGAGCTCGCAAACCTGGTGACTTGGGAAGAGATTGATATCAACAGTTCGCCTGAGCCCCGCACCCTTTCATAAAACACCTCTCCATTCCAATTTCCGTTCGATAATTACTCAATGAGAGAGACTGTGATGAATTTTGTAGATGAAATATCGCCTTCTCCCTTCCACTCGGCGCCGTATATTACCCAGGCGGAGAAGCCAATGCTCCCAAACCTTGCAGTGCTGCCCCCTCGGTCTTTAACGCAAAGGTCCCAGCGATTATGAAAGAAATTAGAAGGAGACAGATCATTTATCCTGATCAGCTAACTGACTGCTTCAAGTTGAGGAGGGCAGTGTTCAACATGTAAATAAAAGGACAGTGATCAGGGCTGAGAAGTTTGTCTTTCAACGTGGTCAGACAAATTAACATTGTTATATTTTTTCTCTCCCCAAACGATGGAGGATATCGAAAATTTTGAATAACGTATTTTTAAAATCGATTAAAAATTGCAGCAAGGTTCATTTTCCTTTTTTTTTAACAACAAAATGACAGCGTTTGCCATTTCTCCAAATATACAGCCAACAGCTTGCAATGTTCCAGAGAGAAAATCACACTTTGCACCCATTGGATTTGTCGCTTGGGGCCTTAAGTTATGGGGCGGATGGTTGTACACACGCGCGCACACACACACACACAAACCCTTCCCAGACCCTGCACCGAAATGTTGGACGAATTTGTCGTTAATTCACAATCTCCGAGTTAGTATAAATGAGAATCGACTTCAATAAAGGTGACTGCACCTAAAGAGGACTGTAATGTGCTGGGAACCTCAAGTAAGCAGAAAATACCGGCAGTCCTCAGGGAGTCAGAGAGTTCCTGTTGAGAGAGAGAGAGAGAGGTAACGGTTCAAAGCTCGGAGGAGAGGTGAGGAGGTCTAACAGAAGGTCAGAGAGCTGAAAACAGCAATGTGACCCTCTCTGTAGATACCGCCTGAGTATGTCCAACACACCTTTGAGCATTTTTGTTTTTGCATTGCTGCATAGATATATATCTGCATAACATTTTTACATACCCATGTGTGTGTGAGAGAGGTGTGCTCGAACTGTCAGGAAACCTTGGGCTGAGTGATGACTCTGCTTGCTCGTTTAACCAAAGGCAAGCAGAGGGTGAAGTGGCTGTCCCGGAACCGAGAGCTCAGGCCAGCCTCACAGCCGCTCTGTGAACACATCACCCTACACCATCTCTCCTCCCCCCCACCATCAGACTGGAAAACATCCACATGTGCCTGCACCACTCACGCTGGGGCTGGGCAAAGGCCTGAAATCTGAAAACGACTTCGGGCCGGTGGAGTTAACAGTGACGACGGGGTTGGGGGACAAAGACGGGGTTTTTGTTTTTAAAATGTGGGGTGGGGTAATTTTTGATTTGAAGTGACGGAACAGTGGCTGCTCCACGATTAGTGTCCAGAGAGCTCAGTAATGGACAGCAGGAGCGAGCAGAGCCAACGGGAGCAGGACCCAGAGCATCTCAGCAAAGATCTACTGTTGGCATTACTGGCTCAAAACCAGCAGCTTCGAAACGGTGAGAGAGAGAGGCTGTTACGACAAAGGTTCATTAATATACATTCCAATGAAGGACCCTTAGATATTATCTGACTGACATTAGGAATCATAGAGACTTCTTTATTTTAAAAACAACTGGGAGTAAATTGATCAAAATACAGAACTTCTTTCCTCGCGGGCTTTTATTTTCTTGGAAAATAGGAGAATGTAGTAAGCTTTATTCGAACCAACTCGACCTCACCAATGTGGTTCACCCTCCAGATTAAACGCTTTCTGGACCTCTGTATGGTGGAGTCAGTGTGCACGCCGGGTTTTGAGGGGGGGGGGGGAGGAGGCCAAACACGATTTGATCAGACTTTTTTTAATATTTAAAATAGAGGGATTTTCCCGTAAATAGTAAAAAGAAACAAAATCGCAAATCCCTCAACGATTTTGTATTGTTGCTTGGTGAATAGGTAAGTTTAAACAAGCAAGGCGCAGTTATGCAGTCAATTATTCCAAAGGCAGACTCGTCGGGAGACAACTGTTCCCTAATAGCATTTGTGCTAAAGTGCAATTTAATTTTCTCTCCCTTATCAATAGCTTTCTTTGCCATCTGACAATTAGGAGCGGCTTAGGGGAAAGAGCTGCTTTTTAAATGTGTGTGTGTGTCTGTTCCGGTTTGTGTAGTGATCCACCAGAAAACAGGCAATTTAAATCTCTCTCCTTCTCGAACCGAATCTGTTTTGCTTCATTATTATTGTGCGTTTATTTAACTGTATAAAGTTCATCTTGGACGGCGGCTAGCCAGTCTGACCCGGGCACTGAGATCCAGTTACCACCGGTAGGTCCTGACGTCTATTCCTTTTTTTTAGAAAAAAAACCAGGACATATTGATGGGAATGTTTTGAGACAGCAGTTTCAGTCTCTCCGTCTGTGTGTTCGTGCAGTTAACAGGTTCTATTTCGTGACTGCAGTGTATTTAATACTAGACTTAGCTGGGAAGAGAAAACGGAAAAGAGACGTTTTGATTTCTAAATGTGCAGGATGTATTCCCTAGTGCGAATTTAGAACGCGTGGAATACGTTTAATTTGTAAAAAAAAAATATGAAGTTTACACAGACGGAATGCAATAATTTGGATTATGAGCGATAAACAAAGAGACAGTTTAGGGCCTAACAACAAAATAAATGACATACCAGTGCAAACACATGTATCGATTGTGAAATCCAGTGTAGTTCGGGGTAATGGCATTTAGTTCTTATGTGGAGAGATGCTATGAACTGTGCGGCGTTTGGCCTACAGAAGGTTTGGGAACTGCTCCTTGCCATTATTTAGATAGTACAGAAATCTGTTTTCTTCAGAATAAAACTGCGCCCTCGATTACTGTCATGGCCTATCTCCTGTATAGCATTTGATTAGTGTCTCGACTGTAACCATCTCCTCAGTACAATCCCACCAAGATACCACCGCCAACCTAAGGACAGCACTTCTACTGCTGGAGGAACCCAATGAGAGAAAGTGTTTTGTCACTGGAGACTTGTGGCTTGCAGGGATGCATTGTGAACTAAATCAGCACCGGGTCCCTATTCAACCGTTACTTAGGATTCAACAATCCATAAAATTATGTATATGTTTATGAGTGTGTGTTGATGGTGGAGCTCGTGGACTGGAGAGGGAACTCTGCAAGTAAAGCAAATGTAAATGTTGCAAGTCAGTGCGTGGTGGTGGTTACTTTGACATTCTGAAATATACTACTTTGTGTGGTAAACCACATGTCACGTTTGCTTTTGGGATTACACACGTTATGACATTACACAGTGGTTCCTGCAACTTACCATATTTTCTGCTACATTTAATTCATGATATATTACGCGTTTTAAACCCGCAATAAATAATTCCATAATGTAAGACATTAATTATTTAGCTGAAAGTAACGATTTGGGGAAAGCTACATTTACCAAACCCTTTGAACACTGAAGGAACAAGGTGATGGCTCGTGCACAGTTAAAATAGCTTTAGCATTAAACTTTATTGGAAGGACATGAAGAGGTATGCTTGTGTATGAGGTAGTAAGCAGATCCATTACAGAATGCAAGCAGATCAAATCTCTTCTCTGTCTTCAACAACAACGTCCATTTATATGACGCCTTTAAGTAAGGGAAAAGGCCAGATGTTGCTGTTTGCTGCAAGTTGAGGCTTAGCCCCGTTATGTTGCATTGGAGCAGGGGACTGGAAGCTTCGTTGTTGAGGAATGTTTCACGGAGCGATTTAAAAGACGAGAGAAGCAGAGAGGCCCAAAGATTAAGGGAGAGAATTACAGAGTTTAGAATTCCGGGAGCCGATTGGGACAGCTATTAAAACTGGGAATCTGCTCAGGCCAGAATTGCAAATGTTTGGGTTGTAGTCTGGAGGAGATGACAGATAGATATAAATGTGCACTTTTCTGTCTCTTTTTATATCTCTTTCTATATGTTCACCCCTCGGTTTATTTTAATCTCTGTCTCATCGTGTGCGACTCTAGACTGATGTGATTTCACCCCCTCAACCCAACGCCCTCTCCCTGTCCTGTGTTGTAATCTCCTTATATTGTAAGAGCTGCTCAGACGGCTCAGTTCAAGTCCTTAGTAATATCAGTGGACCAAACAACAGACTTAGCAGAGGCACATGGTCACGGTTCTCCCTGCATTTCTGGGATGAATCATGTTGCCTTTGAAGAATTTATTTTTCAAAGTTTTGAGTAATTATAGCCCCAAAACGTTTCAAACGAAAGCGTAGTGTGCGCTGTGTTTTTGAAATGAATCGGTTCTATCTGGATGCAGTGCTTAGATAGATAGAACACGAATTATAGTCTATTTCAGAATCAAAGTGCCGCCAAAACAATCTCTGCATCTGCCTTGTGAGCTATGTGGTTGTTTCAATAGGACATTTGGTTACAGTCTTTCGTTGCATATATTCTGTCAATATTAATAAATGCATCCAGTGGAACTGGATTTATTTTGTGTGTTAAATATTCATATTTCCAATCGTTGTAAAGCAGAAATCTTCCGTGGAATTAAAACTGTCGGAGAGCATAGATAATCCTCATGAAATGAAGCCCATTTATTTTGACTTAGCGCACCACGCATCAAAGAAACCCCCTTTTAGCGCTTGTTGCTTTGTTCAAGCCTGTATGTGCAGATGTTCAGCTCAGTTCCTCTTCTGGACGGTGTCAGAGATTTCGGCTTTCTTCAGGATATCAATGTTTTAAAACAATGCGGAGCAGTCTTGTCGACAGCAAAACAAATTATTTGCCAGTTTTCTTTGGTGGCTGGGTTCTAGCGTAGCTAAACCTGGTTGGCTAAAATATATGAATTAATAGCGCAAGGAACGACTGGGAAACAGTGCATGTGTAATGGTAAATTAATCAAAGCACCCAGGAACTACAGCCAGCAACATCATACAAATGAGATCAGTCATTAAGAAGCAGCACCTATTGTATATCGAACCCCGGTAAATGTAACACTTGTGTGTGTCTCTCACAACTGCATCACTGGTGTCTGCAGCTCTCCTGTTACGACTCTCCTGTAAATATAACACCTTAGGAACAGATCTCTCAAATATAATATTCATTGTAAAAAGCTGTCCTATAAATATAACACTCATTGTATTCAGCTCTTCTGTAAATATAACACTCATTGTATTCAGTTATCTTGTAAATATAACATTCATTGTATTCAGCTCTCCAGTAAATATAGCACACATTGTAAACAACTCTCCTGTAAATATAACATCTTAGAATACAGGTCTCTCAAATATTGTATTCATTGTAAAAAGCTGTCCTGTAAATATAACACTCATTGTATTCAGTTATCTTATGAATATAACATTCATTGTATTCAGCTCTCCCAGTAAATATGACACACATTGTAAGCAACTCTCCTGTATATATAACATCTTAGAATACAGGTCTCTCAAATATTATATTCATTGTAAAAAGCTGTCCTATTAATATAACACTCATTGCATTTAGTTCTTCTGTAAATATAGCACTCATTGTATTCAGCTCTCCTGTAAAAATAACATCCTAGAATACAGATCTCTCAAATATAGTACTCATTGTATTCAGTTCTTGTGTAAAGATAACACTTATTGTATGCAATTTTCCTATAGATATAATACTCATTGTGCACAGATCTCTTGTATATATCAATCACCTGAAAATAGAACACTCATTATATACAGTTGTCCTGTAAATATAATACTTTGTACACAATTTTCTCAAATATAACACTCATTGTATTCTATTCTACTGTAAAGATAACACTCATTGTATACAGTTTCCTGTAAATGTAGCTTGCATTGTATACAGATCTCCTGTATATACAGATCACCTGAAAATATAACTCATTGTATACAGCTCTCTCATGAATATCAGACAAAATACATAAGACCAGTCCCAGCAAAAAAATAAACATCTCAAGAATATAAAATATTAATGACAGATCTATGTATAACATATTAAATGGAGAGATCTTTATATAAACATCATTATATTTGAGAAATCCATTACATACATTATATACAAATCTCTCCATATAACATGTTATATTTAGATCTCTCATTAATATGTATATGGACATCTCAAATGTAATACGCATTATACATAAAGCTCTCATAAATATTGTACACATTTTGTTTTTATTCACTTATGGAATGTGGGCATCACTGGCTGGGCCAGCATTTAATACCTGTCTCTAGTTACCCTTGAGAAGGAAGTGGTGAGCTACTTTCTTGAACTGTTGTAGTCCATCTTACTTTATGTAGTTATGAAAAACTTGTGTACATTGTCTCACATTGCACAGGGAGGTGAGACATAAAGCCTTTGACTGAACATTCACCAAGGAGATCCAACAAAACTGGGGAAAACCAGATCTGTCATAACTGAAGTCCCCAATATCAATATCCTCAGGCTTAACATTAATCAGAAACTGAATGGGTCGTCCATGTAAATAGTATGCCTACAAATATAGGCTGGGAATTCTGTGATGAGTCAATCACGTCCTGACTCCCAAATGCCTGTCTATAATCTATATTACACAAGTCAGGAGAGTGATGGAATATTTTTCACTTGCCTGAATAACAGCATTTAAAAAGCTTGACACCATTGAGGACAAGCAGCTTACTTGATTGCCTCACCATCCATTACCGTAACCACCCACTCCCTTTAATGAGACACAGTGGCAGTACCATGTACCACCTACAAGATGCTTGCCAAGCTTTTTCCAGTGGTACCTTGCAAACCCGTAACCTCAACCACATAGTAGGACAAGGGTGATAGATACTTGGGAACAACAGAACCTGCAAGCTCTTCTCTCCACTCCTGAGTTGCAATTATATCACGGCTCTTTCACTTCCTTTTAACAGCATCGTAGGTGTACTTACCCACCATGGACTGCAGCAGATCAAGAAGAAAGCTCACCAACATTTTCTCAATTATTAATAAATAAATAGTGCTGGCCTAACCAGTGACACCAACATCTCATGAATTAATAAAAAAACACTATGTACATATGTCTAAAATATGCATGAATGGAACTCTATAGCAGGTACCACATGCAATCTTCAAAAATATGTAACATTGAACACTTGCTCAATAAATGCTCAAAGTTTTCCTCTTATCAATAGATGCTAACATTTTACTTCCAAAATTGTAGAACCTTCACTGTTTTTCATCCAGTGTTCCTAGAGGGACAACAAATTAAGCATGTTCAAACGAGCACCTCAATATATTAGGCTGTAACTCCCCCTCCCCCCAAATTTCTTTAATCTCTCAAAAAGCAACAAGCAGTGAATAATATTTTTAGTCCAAGTCTAAATCAAGTACATCAGGAATTGCATTAGCTAAATATTAATATTATCACATTTATCTTTGTGAAATATAACAAATTATGATGAATTTTGGTATTGTTCAACGTATAATGATCTCTCAAATATAAGTAAATAGACTGCATTGATCACTCTGACATATGTCATAATGTACACAGATATAAAACACAGCATACGTATTTCTCTATTAAAGACATAATGTATGTATAATTTTATATTTGACACTATATAGAATTCAAGTATGTAACATGAAGTTCTAAATTTTTGTCATTCATAATATGAGAATATAATACACACCAAATCATTTATCCATTATGTTCTATTATATATATGTATATATAAATAATTTGGAGGAGAATATAAATGGCTAATTAGCAATTCTGCTCAAGACATGAAGATTGAGGGAGCTGTGGATAATGAGGAGAATTCTCGGAGAATGCAGCAGGTTATAACAGCTAGAAACTTGGGCGGTAAAATGGCAGATGGAGTTTAATCTGGACGAAAGGGAGGTGATGCATTTTTGGAGATCTCGTGAAGTATATAGTAAATGGCAGAACCCTTGATAGCATCATCACGCAGAAGTATCTATGTGTACAGGTCCACAGTTCCCTGAAAGTCGCAACAAAAGTGGGTAAGGTGGTCAAGAAGGCTTATAGCATGTTTTGCCTTCACGAGATTGGGCACAGAGTATAAAAATTGGCAAGGCATGTTGCAGCTGTATAGAACTTTATTTAGGCCACATTTCGAATATGGTGTACAGTTCTGATCACTACATAAGCAGAAGGATGTGGAAGCTTTAGAGAGAGTACAGAAATGGTTTATCAGGATGTTGCCTGCTTTGGAGGGAGTTAGCCATGAGGAGAGATTGGATGAATTTGGTTGGTTTTCCATTGAACATCAAAGAATGAGGAGCAACCTGATGAAGTTTACAAAATTATGAGAGACATGTATAGAATGGATAGTCAAAGCCTTTTTCCCCGAGTGGAAATGTCAATTACTACAGTACGTTGTAAAGGTAAAAAGGAGTAAGCTTAAAGGAGATATGAGAGGCAAGTTATCATCGAAAGTGGTAAGTGCCTGAATGCACTGCTAGTGGAGGTTGTGGAGGCGGCTACAATAGCAATGTTTAAGAGACATTTTGCAGATATATGTATAGGCAGTGAATCATAGACTCCCTCGGAATAGAGGAAATGGATGGCCTAGAGGCAGGTTTATAAAGTCATGTGTTGGCGCAGTCTTGATGGGCCGACTGGCCTGTTCCTGTTCTCTATTGTTCTTTGTTCTTTGTTTAACTATTATTTTAACACACAACACTGGATATATAGACTGCTGCAACAGATAACACACTACGGACTTACGATCTTTTGTGTGGACTTGTTTTGTTGTGAGCATGTAATATGTGAGTATAAATAACTTATAAATACATAATGTACACCATGTGACCTCCCTTTACTAAATAGCTTACAATATACACCACTATAAATGCATAACAGACAACCTGTCAGATAATTAACATGTAATGTTTAAAGCAGTGCTTGCAATGTGCGCATCAATACTCCAAGCAGGGCTGTGAGCTCTGAGGCAGCAACAGCCTCCTTGGAACGTTGACTAAATCAGGACAGCTATGTGTCTGCTTTAACAGGCTCCCACTCTCACCACCCCACAGCCTCACCTGCTCATTTGCTAAGTTGTCACTAAGGAGTCATGATCATTTTCAAGCCTTAAAATGGGGTCACAGTGGGACACATTTAGGAAGCACTTCGGTCGAGCCCTTCTGTCATAAATATATAGCAATTTATACTGAGCTGTCCTATTTAACATGTACTATATACGGATTGCTCAATTATACAACGTATTGGCTGTAGATTGCTCTTCAGCAGATTTAAAAGTAAATGCCCTGCAATCCTGTCATGACTATATATGCACACCATGTCGAGCTTCTCTAAGTTAATTCACTGCATCAATATCTAAATGTACAACTAACTAATTTATAATCTCTCATAAATATATTACACCAGGTTGAGCTTCTCACAGGTAGGTTATACATAATGTCTGCATGCAGCTAAACTATGTGATCAAAGCTATATCACTCACTGTGCAAAAAATACATATTCAAAGACATACAGTCAAGAGATCATTCACATACATTGTACATCAAGTCATACAACACAAAAACAGGCCCTTTGGTCCAACTCATCCATGCCAACTAGACATCTTAATCTGAACTAGTTCCATTTTCCATCATTTACCTGTGTCCCTCTAAACTTTTCCTATTCATTTGCCCATCCAGATGTTGTAATTGTACCTGCCTCTACCACTTTCTTTAGTAGCTTGTTCCATACATGCACCACCCTCTGTTTGAAAAGAATTACCCATTAGGTCCTCTTTGAATCTTGCCCCTCTCATCTTAAACCTATATGCCCTCTAGTTATGGATGCCCCACACTAGGACCATGGCTATTGACCCTATTCATGCCAGCCATGATTTTATAAACCTCTATAAATTCACCCCTCTGCCTCTGATACTTCGAGGATAAAAGCCCCAGTCTATTCAAGCCCTCCCTATAACTGAAACCCTCCAGTACTGGAAAATTCTTGTGAAACTTTTCTTCATCGTCTCAAGTTTAACAACATCCATCCAAAGCATGCACATGTAGACACTCCTGCTGACACATGCACTGAAGTACACACTCTTGTGTATACACAGATTCTTAAGGGGAGTGCACATACATGTTCTTGCACAGCAGTCACAGGACACAAATGTAGAAATATAAAAGAAGCATATGCAGCCACATATATACACTCACAAAATTCCTGCAGATACAATCAAACATGATTCAGGGCAGGCAGGGATTGCCGTCTACAGGATTTATTCAGTGGTTTCACAGTTTCTATACTTAATGTTGACTCTCTCAAATCTGACCTTGTTCTCTTCAAGTCGATTTGTGTCAAAAAGGTTCAACCCAGAAATAAACATGGAATTCCATATTGCCTGCTAGCAACCAGCCTGTACAAGAGGGTAGAATTTTGCCGTTAGAAATGTCACAGCCATCATTACGGAAGAGTTATTAAGCAGCTAAAGCTTTAACCATGTATGATCTAATTTCAACTGTGAATTTATATTATATTAAACTGAATACATCGGGCAAAGGCTTTTTTTTTCATTATAAATGAAGTAGGTATTTCCCAAATAGGGACATGTTACATCGGCTTTAATGGATAGACCGTCATTGACAGTCATAAAATGAAATGAAAAGTAGGGATTCACATTGTAATTACTGCTACTAGAGCAACACTTAGGGTTAGCAAATTAAATGCTGCAGAACCTTGACCCCTTTATTCATTCAGTCACTGTTGTAGATCAATCTCAGCAGGAAAGCTCTCATTGCAGAGATTTTACATGAACAGTTTTATCAAAGAATCTTCCAAGGCTCAGCTAATTGACAAATTTGTTAAGCGCTTATAGCTACTTAGGATGCAGTGGGTTTGCTTCTTTATAGGTATCTGTAAATGGGAGGTTTTTTTTCTCTTTTTAACCAAACTAGTTAGAATGAGTGGATAATTCCCTGTCATTTGACTGTATATTGTCAAGCCATAAAGTTCCTGTGATTTTGTCACATAGAACATAGAACATACAAGATTACAGCACAGTGCCGGCCCTTTGACCCTCGATGTTGCGCCAACGTGTGAAACCATTCTGAAGCCCATCTAATCTACACTTTTCCATGATCATCCATATGTTTATCAAATGACCATTTAAATGTCCTTAAAGTTGACGAGCCTGCTACTGTTGCAGGTGGGGCGCTCCACGTCTTTACTACTCTCTGAGTAAAGAGTGTACCTCTGACATCTATCCTATGTCTATCACCCCTCAATTTAAAGCTATGTCCCCTTGTGCTAGCCATCACCATCTGAGGAAAAAGACTCTCACTGTCTACTCTAATGAATCTTCTGATCATCTTGTATGTCTCTGTTAAGTCACCTCTCAATCTTCTTCTCTCTAACGAAAGCAGCTTCAAATCCCTCAGTCTTTCCTTGTAAGACTTTCCCTCTGTACCAGGCAACATCCTGGTAAATCTTCTCTGTACCCTTTTCAATGCTTCCACATAACCACGTTGTTACTTTACTGGTACAGATGTCAGTTCAAAGCCTACTGGGGAAGGGAGTTAAAAATGAAACCCAATGTGAACAAAATGTTCCTCAGCAAAACTATGGAAGTGAGGTAGGCCTATGATATAACATGATGGCTATCCAGATAAATACAATCCAATTTCTTGATGAGGCAACTACTTGATAGGATTTTTGGGATGATTAATTACTTTTAAAAGTTATTACAAGTTGGTCTTCCCTCCAAATAGTTACAGGTTGATGCTGTCAGATACTATAACTCAGGTCGTCTTGAATCCCTCATCTAAGCCATAAATTGAAGGTTGGCAAGTTCATTAGCAAAAGCATGCCTACAGATATTGCTGCAGAACAGTGCTGGGAAATTAGCCCATCATCTTCAAGCAAAAAATATGAAAATGGGCTTGGATCTTGCCTTCTGATCAGAAATGCAAAGTCAGATAGGGAATGGCAGCAACCCTGACACTAACCCGAATGCATTCAGAGTTATCTAAAAATGTCACTATGGTGAAGACAATATTTGCCTCATAAGCAAGTAGAAGATCAGGTGCAATCCATTTCATGAAATGGGAAAGTAGTGAAAACTACAGTCACAGCTCTTCCAGAAAATGTGAGCACCTACTGTGGGATTCCTGGGCTGTCTACAAGGGGAAATATGAAACTGATAATATCCATCTCATCAAACCGATACAACAATGGTAACTTCTGTACACCAAAGAAATGGCAGGCATGCAATTGGAAGAGGTAACAATCTCCTTCTGGGTCAGGGGATAGTGAGTGTAAGTTCCATCTTGTAGTTAGAGTTCTTGGTCTAGGTTGACATTCCAAGCTGTACTCAGCAGATGTTGCTACTGTGGCAATGTTGCCCCCATTGAATTTGATATCCTGTCTATTTATTCAGTTACATATTAAATGTCTTGCGCCGCATCATGGATTGTTCCCAGTGCCCGGCTCTTAATTCCTCTCTCAAACAGCACCACCAGAAGAACCAAGTAGATGGGCACAGAATTTTTACCACATTAGACGAAACAACTTTTGTCCACCTAATCTTGGAGACTAATTACTACAATGAGCCAATGTCATTATTGTTGTAAAATGTGTGATTATCAAAAAACTAGATAGATTTTGTTCTTTTATCATGTAGAAAATCAAATGCCTTTTAACAAAAGCAAAATCAAGATGGGAAGTGAACAAAATACCTCAATGATCTAAAGTGTAAATGTGATATGAGTGCAAATGTGATATATTTTAATATATTTTTGATGTCATGATTATTTAAGACGTACTATTTGCAGAAATGGTATTTCTTAACTGCATCAGCAAGTTGTTCACACCTTCTAATGTTTAGATTCTATAGGTATCCTGCTTCCAATCCTGTTTGCAACTGTAAAGCATTGATAAGAGACGATGAATGGTCACACTTCTGAAACAATGTGACTTCTCATTAGAAAATCAAAAGTCTTGTTTTATTGTCATGTAAATCCTCCTTTGCATCATATTTTGATCTGACCATATTAACAATTAGTTATTCTTACAGGGTTTAATATAATCACATTGCACTGTGAAAAATATTATCTGACCTACAAGAACCATTTAGATTAATGTCAAACTATCTGGTGTTCAGGCATCATTTTAAGGTTAACAGATGTAAAGAAAGTTATTGTGCTTACCTGAGAAGCTGAAGCTGATCAGTGCAGTACTGTAAAGTTCTGTGAGGGAGAATGCCCAGTATATATTATTGTGTCAGGGTGAGATGAAGTATCTCATAAGGTTTAACCAGTTTAAGTGGAAGCAATCTATTTTTTGTATTAACTCACAAGATGTGGTTGTCACTGGCTGGGCCAGTACTTCTAAGTATCCAAAGGAGTATCTCCTTAATCATTGCGGTCCCTGTGGTGTGAGTACACCATCAGTGTTATTGGGGATGGAGTTCTAGGATTTTGACTGAGCAACAATGAGAGATGAATGATATAATTCCAAGTTGGGATGGCATGTGAATGGAAGGGGAACTTGCTGCAGGTGGTATTTGCCATGCATCTTTGCCATTGTCTCTGTAGTTGGTAGAACTCCCATGTTTGGAAAATGTTGTCCAGACATGAGTTGTTGCTGAGCATCACATAAATTGAATACTCTGCAAAGGGACTGAATATTGAAGGTAATGGATGGGATCTTAATCAAACAGGCTGCTTTTTCCTGGATGGTATTAGGCTCCTTGAGTATTGTTGAACTCATCCAGGCAAGTTGGGAGCATTCCATCATGTTTCTGACTTGTGATCGTAAAAACGTGGACCATTTTTGTGAATTCATTATAGTGACTCATCATTGAACCTCACAGACTCTGCCTGGTCTTGTAGCCACAGTCCAGTTCAGTTTCTGAGCAATGGGTGACTTTTCAGAGTATTGATAGTGTGTGTTATTGTCCTTCTCTAATCACCCTTGAGAAGATGGTGGTGAGCTGCATTTGTAAACTACTGCAACCTATTGGATGGAGGTACACCCACAATGCCATTAACGAGGGAGTTCCAAGATTTTAACCCATCAACACTGAAGGAACAACAATATATTTCCAAGTCAGGATGGTGACTGGCTCAGAGGGGTACTTGTATGTGTGGTGTTCCCATGTATTTGCGGCTCTTGTTATTATTGAGTGGTGCAGCTTCATAGCACTGCCTCTGACCTCATCCATCATTTCGCTGATAATTGAGAGTAGACAGATGAGTCAGTAATTGGTTGGATTAGACCTCCCCTGCTTTTTTATGGGCAGGACATAAATGGGCAATTTTCCATGCCGGGTCGATGCCAGTGCTACAGTTACATTGGAAAAGTTTGACTAAGTTTATTCAGTATGCTGGAGGGCATCCTCAATATGAAGGTGGTAGTTTGTCACTACAAGGATTGTACGATGATCACTTGTAGCAAAACTGATGAACAAAACCATCTGCAGCAGGTCGCTTTGTGAGGAGGAGCCAAGTGTTTTTGTCTCTCTTGTTGCAGCTCTCCCCACTTGCTGCAGAAAGAGTCTCACTGCTATGTCTAGCACAGCAAGGGACCTTGGCAGAGAGGGAGGAGCAAGTGTATTTAATGCTGTTACCCTGAAAGAGCACAGCAAGATTATTCTCCATGAAGTCATTGCTATTACTGTTTCAGCAGTCATTGTGTTCGTCTGAAGGACAGATTACTGGACTGCTGTGACACCATGTAAGCCTCTATAATCCACAGCCATGATGACAACAGTCTGAGCTTGGATGGAAGCTAGCTGATTTTACATGACTTCATTCCAAGCTGCTACAGCAACACTGAGACATTTGGGTGACTGCAGTTTGTGCAGCCTATGTATTGTACCAACCAAGGCAATGTTAAGGGGAAAAGTTCCAGATGTTTGAATCAGCGATGTTGGAGGAATGGCGATTATATTTCTAAGTCATGTCATTGTGTGGCTTGAAGGGGAAATCACAGGTGGCAGTGTTGCCCTTTATTTGCTGTTCTTTTAGTCTAGCTGTTAGATTTTGGGGGCTTGGAGGGTTGAAGGAACCTTGACAAGTTATTGCAGTGAATTTTGTGCACGATACATACTGTTGCCACTGTGCATCAGTGGCAGAATGAATGAATGTTTCAGGTGGTAGAAAGGATGCCAAATCAAGTGATTTAATTTGGGTGAAATACTTTCAGTTTAAGTTGTCAATTCTTTAAACTTAATATGTCTAGTTAATTCCAATTTACATTTGAAGATAAAGCTTATTGAGAATACTACATAGGAAGATGCAACACAGAGAACCCACTACTTAGGTTTTTAGTAGGGATCATGTTTCAAGTTTGGTTTTACATTGAGCTTTAGTCATGAGACACAAATTTCATATATTTTATAAGATGAGGTGAAATACTTCAATCTTATGCATTTTGCAAATCTGCTATTTACTACTTTTTTGTATGTATCTGTTTGTTTATTTTACTGTTTAAGTCACACTCTGAGGGATTATCTATACCAAAAACAAGAGATCATGTAAGAGTTTGCAATATATTCAATTATCTGCATGAGTTTAGGATTTTCTGCTTGACCTCTATGGTTGAGCACTGCCTGACATCTCAGCATTGGCAGAAGATTGCTCCCATTCAAAGGGAGCAAAGTATCATTTCTGGGAGTAGGTAATAGTTTGGAGGAGAATTATGGAGCTTAGGTTGTTACAGGGGATGAAACTTTATTGCTGGAACAGCACAGCAGGTCAGGCAGCATCTAGGGAACAGAAGATTCGACGTTTCGGGCACATGCCCTTCTTTTTGATCTCCAGCGTCTGCAGACCTCACTTTCTCCTCCTGTTACAGGGGATGCAATACTACACATGGGCCTTAGGATGAGCTAGAAAATACCATTTGTTACAGGTACAATAGAATCACAGTGATAAGTAATAATGTTGAACACACAGCACTTCTCTTTTCCATGGAAGCTGAGATTAGATTAGGCTCCCTACAGTGTGGAAACAGTCCCCACCGACCATCCGAAGAGCAACCCACCCAGACTCATTCCCCTACACCGAGCACTGTGGGCAATTTAGCATGGCTAATTCACCTGACCTGCATATCTTTGGACAGTGGGAGGAATCCAGAGCACCTGGACGAAACCCATGCAGATACAGGGAGAATATGCAAACGCCACACAGACAGTTGCCTGAGGCGGGAATTGAACCCAGGCCCCTGGCGCTGTGAGGCAGCAGTGCTAGCCATTGTGCCACCCATATTTATATTGAAGAGATATGTGCTTTTCTAGTTTTTGGGCTACCTGATCTTTTTATATATTACATTACTTACAGTGTGGAAACAGGCCCTTCGGCCCAACAAGTCCACACCGACCCGCCGAAGCGCAACCCACCCATACCCCTACATTTACCCCTTACCTAACACTACGGGCAATTTAGCATGGCCAATTCACCTGACCTGCACATCTTTGGACTGTGGGAGGAAACCGGAGCACCCGGAGGAAACCCACGCAGACACGGGGAGAACATGCAAACTCCACACAATCAGTGTGGCCTGAGGCAGGAATTGAACCCGGGTCTCTGGCGCTGTGAGGCAGCAGTGCTAACCACTGTGCCGCCGTGCCGCCCACGAAGGCTATATTGAAGGCTAAGTTGAAACTCTCTCTTCGTTTAGTTTGAATATGCCTTTCATGGACTCTTTATTTTAGTGAGAAATTGATACCTTTCATAGACTATTTTTACTTCAGTGAGAAATTGAGTACAATGAATTAGACTAGGCTAACAATAACTCATTTCCCAGGATCTGATTCTATGAGTTGAATCTTGTGTTTCTTTGGCAAAGTTCTACTGTGTTTTTTGGAGGGTTTCTCACTGCAAAGCCTTGAATATTTTCTCACCCTATCTCATCAAACTTGCCTCATTAATTGTCTGAACATGTCAGTTGTGACATGTTCAATTTCCATCCCATTCTATCACATGGGTTTCCCTGAACAACTCATCATTTAGCAGATGCTCCAGAATTCAATTCATCCCTTGTGTCTAGGCCATCTTTAAAAACCCACCTTCTCAGTAAAATAAAAAAGAATCTATGAAAGATATCTTTTGAACTAGGTAAAGCAAGAGTTTCATCATGGCCTTTATTATGTATAAAAAAGCCCAAAAACTAGAAAAAAAACTAAATCTGTTCAATATAATTATGTGCCCAGACAAGGCTGTCTTTCTTTCTATGAGGGCAATAGAACACACTAGCACAGAAAGATTCATTGCAAGTGGGATTCTTCCCATCATCTGTCTCCTCATCAGGAAACAACCCTCACTCTGACTGCCCCAAGCAGTGTGTGGACAAGCAGAAGGCGGGAAGAACATAGCAAGCCAGGCAGCATCAGGAGGTGCAGAAGTCGGCATTTCAGGTGTAACCTTTCTTCAGGACTCACCACAGCCGAAGCAGTGTGTGGACAGGTATCAGAGGCTGCCCTTGACTTAATGCGTAGCTCCTGAGCAAAGGGCTGATAACAACAATGACAAGTTTCCTGACTTTGTATCTGTACTACTCAGGAATAACGTGGTGGTTCAGTGGTTAGCACTGCTGCCTCACAACGCCAGGGACCCAGGTTTGATTCCACCCTTGGACAACTGTCTGTGTGGAGTTTGCACATTCTCCCGGTGTCTGTGCTGGTTTCCTCTGGGTGCTCCAGTTTCCCACCACAGTCCAAAGTTGTAAAGGTTAGGTGAGCTGGTCATGCTAAATTGCTCATAGTGACTGGGGATATGCAAGCTAGGTAGGTTAGCCATGGAAAATGCAGAGCTACAGGGATAACGTAGCAGGTTGGGTGTCGGTGGAATGTTGTTTGGAAGGTCAGTGTGGAATCGATGGGCCAAATGGCCTGGTTCCACATTATGGGATTCTATGATTCTAAACAGCAGAAACAATAGGTGTGAGGTCTTGCATTTTGGAAAGTCAAATCAAGGTAGGAGTTTCTTGGTGAATAGTAGGGCCTTAAAGAATGTAGAGGAACAGAGGGACCTTGGAGTTTAGGTGCACAGGTTCTCTGAAAGTGGAGTCACAGGTAGAGAGGACAGTGAAGAAGGCTTTTGGCACACTGGCCTTCATCAGTCAGGGCACGAAGTACAGAAATTGGGAAGTTATGTTGCAGTTGCACAGGACGTTGGTGAGGCCACACTTGGAGTACTGTGTTCAGTTTTGGTCACCTTGCTATAGGAAGGATGTTACTAAACTGGAAAGAGTGCAGAAGGAATTTACAAGGATGTTGCCAGGACTCAATAATCTAAGTTATAGGGAGAGGTTGAACAAGCTCGGACATTTTTCTTTCGAGCAAAGGAGACTGAGGGGCAATCTTATAGAAGCGTATAACATCATCAGAGGCATGGATAGGGTGAATGTACTCAGTCTTGGGGAATTGAGGACTAGAAGGCATCAGTTTAAGGTTAGAGGGGAAAGAATAAAAGGGAACCTGAGAGGCAACCTTTTTACAGAGAGGCTGGTACGAATATGGAATGAGCTGCCAGCAGAAGTGGTTGAGGCGGGCATATTAACAATATTTAAAAGGCATTTGGACAAATATGTGGATAGGAAAGGATTAGAAGGATAGGAGCCAAGTGCAGGGAAATGGGGTGAGCGAGGATGGACGTTTTGGTCGGCATGGACCAGTTTGGGCTGAAGGGCCTGTCTCTGCTGTAGAACTCTATGACTCTATGAGCATTATTAGTATCTATGGCTGAGGAGGCAAAGGACATAAAGGCACTGGAAGGCAGGGATGCTGTGAGCATCCAGATAGGTGAAAGCAAGTGAGCCATGACAGCGAGTGAAGAGCCCAGAGATGTCGTGTGGTCCATCATAAGCTGGCTCCATGTCCAGAAGCACACCATGTCCTTGCTGCAGCATTGCAATGATAATTAGATGGAGGTGCACCATTGAAGAGTTGGAGAATTCTATGGGTAGATTGGAGATGTCCTGCACGAATTCTTAGAGGCTGGCAAATGTCAGATGCCAATGTCCATGAATGTGGGGTGCATGTGACCAGTGCTCAGAGAATGTGCCCTAAGATATTGTTGCCCAGTTTCCAACATGGAGATTGTTCTAAGCAACCAGAGAGCTGAAATGGACATGTCCACGCTCTGGCATTATTGTCAAGTTTTCCTCATGTTTATCTTGTTTACGTGTCTGGTAAGATGGGAGTGTGAATATTAATGAGGTGAGTTGCAGCTTCAGGAAGACATTCAATGAGGATCAAATGACACCTTGCTGCTGCCTTGTGAAAATCTCACCATGCTGCTTGTGAAAAGCTTAAAAAGTGGAAGAAAATAATCTTTATTGTCAGAGATGGACCTCACTGCAATTGTCATCCAATTCTATCACACATCTCACCACTGACCACATCACTCAGACCCCTAGAAGATCTGGCTTATGTCACTTCACACAGAACACTCTGAACAGGTTTCTGATTTCACAGACTATTATAGTATTCAAGTGCTTGTCATGTAACTTTATTAGAAATCATATGGCTGCCTTGCCAAGGCAAATGGCAACAGCCAGCATGGATTTGTTAAAAGACAAATTGTTTAGGTAACTTGGATGAAATTTATTGATGAGATAAGAGTGGATTGACAAGAGAAATATAGTAGATGCACTGCATATGCACTTTCAAAAGACATTTGATGAAATGCTACATAAGCAGCTGATCAACAAAGTTGAGGCGTGTGGCCAAAAAGGAACAGTGGCGGACTTAGTACAAAGTTGGCAGAGTAACAGGAAACAGGGTAGTGGCAAATGATTGTAATCAATTTGTCTCTCTGATCCTATAAGGATAGAAAAGTCATTAATCTGTCACAGTACATGAATGTATAAATCACCTTACAAATGTAAACGTAAAGCTGGTGTGTGCGTACAATTGCATAGAAGATAAATCACAGCAACAGGCCATTCAGCTCAAAAGGTTCATGCCATGTTTGTTCTCCATGTGAGCCTTTTCTCAACTCACTTCGATGAATAGGTTTCATTCTTAAAATAAAACAAAGATCTGAAACAGTAACAGAAATTGCTGAAGAAATTCAGCAGGTGTGGCAGCATTAGTTAAGGGTAAGGCAAATTAACATTTCAAGTTCAGTGACCTGTTCTGAAGAGAGGTTACTGGACTTGAAATGTTCACTCTCTTTCTCTCTGCACTGATGCTGCCAGACCTGCTGAATTTCTTCATCGATTTCTGTTTTCTTTGTTTCATTCCTTTCTCCCACATGTGCGGATCTAACTTTGTTTTAGTTTCCTTTCATTCCAATTTACCTCATCTCAACCTCATGTCAATACATATCTATTCCTCTTTCCCTCATGCACTACTTTCATTTCCTTTTCAAATAACTTCCTGTCATAGTGAGTTTAACATTCGAAACATACCTTGAGGGAAGAGTAATTTCTCGCTTTCCCACAGTGTTTGAAACTATCTTGTATTTATGGGCTCTAGGTTCATGTTTGTTTCTTTACTTGACCCAGTTCCACTCCCTTTCGCCTTGCACAATGAACAACATCTCTCCTGGCCCACCACACTATCACAGACCTTCCCCTGTGTTCTTCTTCCCTTCTATCACATCTCATCCAAATTTTAATTCAAAACCGGTTAAATTCACTTTTCCCAGTCTTGCTGAAAAGTCACAAATCTGAAATGTTAACACTGCTACTCCCACCATGAATGCTGCCAAATCTGCTGAGTCTTTCCAGTACTTTTTGTTACTAACATGTAGTTGATTTCCTGAACTGAACTGTCACTTAAGGTCTAAATCTATTAAATAACACCTTGCAAAATGTCCATATTACAGAGGAGGATGTGCTGGATGTCTTGAAACACATAAAGGTGGATAGATCCCCAGGACCTGTTCAGGTGTACCCTAGATCTCTGTGGGAAGCTAGGGAAGTGATTGCTGGGCCTCTTGCTGAGATATTTGTATCATCGATCGTCATAGGTGAGGTGCCAGAAGACTGGAGGTTGGCGAACGTGGTGCCACTCTTTAAGAAGGGTGGGAAGGACAAGCCAGGGAACGATAGACCAGTGAGCCTGATGTCAGTGGTGGGCAAGTTGTTGGAGGGAATCCTGAGGGACAGGATGTACATGTATTTGGAAAGACACAAACTGATTAGGGATAGTCAACATGGCTTTGTGTGTGGGAAATCATGTCTCACAAATTTGATTGAGTTTTTTTAAGAAGTAACAAAGAGGACTGATGAGGACAGAGCGGTAAATGTGATCTATATGGACTTCAGTAAGGTGTTCGACAAGATTCTCCATGGGAGACTGGTTAACAAGCCTAGGTCTCATGGAATAAAGGGAGAACTAGCCATTTGGATACAGAACTGGCTCAAAGGTAGAAGACAGAGAGTGGTGGTGGTGGGTTGTTTTTCAGATTGGAGGCCTGTGACCAGTGGAGTGCCACAAGGATCGGTGCTGGGTCCTCTACTTTTGTCATTTACATAAATGATTTGGATGCGAGCATAAGAAGCACAGTTAGTAAGTTTGCAGATTACACCAAAATTGGAGGAGTAGTGGACAGTGAAGAGAGTTACCTAAGATTACAACAGGATCTTGATCAGATGGGCCAATGGGCTGAGAAGTGGCTGATGGAGTTTAACTCAGATAAATGTGAGGTGCTGCACTTTGGGAAAGCAAATCTTAGCAGGACTTATACACTTAATGATAAGGTCCTAGAGAGTGTTGTTGAACAAACAGACCTTGGAGTGCAGGTTCATAGTTCCTTGAAAGTGGAGTCGCAGGTAGATAGGATAGTGAAGAAGGCGTTTGGTATGCTTTGTTTTATTGGTCAGAGTATTGGTCAGGAGTTGGGAAGTCATGTTACGGCTGTACAGGACATTGGTTAGGCCACTGTTGGAATATTGCGTGCAATTCTGGTCTCCTTGCTATCGGAAAGATGTTGTGAAACTTGAAAGGGTTCAGAAAGGATTTATAAGCATGTTGCCAGGGTTGGAGGATTTGAGCTATAGGGAGAAGCTGAACAGGCTGAGGCTGTTTTCCCTGGAGCGTCGGAGGTTGAGGGGTGACCTTATAGAGGTTTACAAATTTAAGAGGGTCATGGATAGGGTAAATAGGAAAAGTCTTTTCCCTGGGATCAGGGAGTCCAGAACGAGAGGGCATAGGTTGTTTCCATGCTGTACATCTCTATGTCTCTATGACTCTATAACTTGGTTTGGCTTGATGCTGAATAAATTAGTACATACTGCAGTTGCTGTGATTAATTACTTACTTATTTATCAGATATTAATATCTTCAATTGCAGTTGCAAGCACATGGAATTACCACTCCTTTCATTGACCTCTGAAGACAAGCATATGAATTGGAGCAGGTGTTAGCCACTTCAGCTTCCTTCCACTATTCACAATGACCATGGCTGACTAATGTGATCTTAAATCCGTAATCCTTCCTTCCCCTGATAACCTTCTAATCCGTTACTTAACAAGAATCGATCAAGTTCTGCCTTAGAAATATTCAAGGATTCTGCTTTCATCATCTTTTCAGGAAGAGACTTCTTATGACTCCTGATCCTCTGAGAGAAAATAAAACACACTATCTCTATTTCAAATGGGCAACCCTTGATTTTTAAATGGTGAACCCATTTCTAGATTCTCCCATAAGTGGAAACAGCATGTCCACATATACCAAATTAAGACCACTCAAGATCTTATACGTTTCAGTCAAGACCCTCTTACTTTTCCAGTAGATATAAGCTTAATGTGTCCACCTTTTGTCATTCCAGGTATCAATCTAGTAAACTTCCTCTGAACTGCTTCCAATACATATAAATCCTTCCTTAAATAAGGCGACCAGTACTGTGCACAATACTTCAGATACAGTCTCACCAGTGCCCTGTATAACTGAAACATAGTTTGCAAATCTTGAGAAGATTTGTAGCTCAGGTTGAGGTTCTGGATGTAGGTTTGCTCACTGAGTTGGAAGGTTCATTTTTGGAATGACTGCCAGACTACTCAAACCTCTTAGTATCATGGTAGCCCACAAAGCCACCAGCACACTAAAACAGCAGCTAATGAACTTGAAAGACTCTATGCAGACAACAAACAAAACTAATGTCATACCTTTCAAGAACTGTAACAAACATTACGTTGGATAAACAGGCAGAAAACTAGCCAACAGGATACATGAACATCAACTAGCCACAAAAAGACATGATCCACTCTCACTAGTGTCCTTACATACAGATGAGGAAGGACACCACTTCGACAGGGACAACACATCCATCACAGGACAAGCCAAACAGAAACACATACAAGAATTCCTTTAAGCATGGCATTCCAACTGGAACTCTATCAACAAACACATTGACTCGGATCCCATTTACCATCCCCTGAGGAAAAGAACAGGAAATGACATCAACACAGGAAATGACACCACCAACCCAAGGAAATCTAAACACATAAATGGAAAGTGAGCCATGCCACCAGTGCTTCATCTGGAGGCTCACTGATGATATTACCCCAGTATGGTGGCAAGATGTCTGAAAATGAACCTTCCAGCTCAGCGAGCAAACCTACATCCTGAAACACAGCTTTCCTAACTTTGTATTTGATTTCCTTGTGACAAGTAATAACCTCCTATAAGATTTCCCAATTACTTGCTACACTAGCGCACTGAACTTTTGTGACTAATGCAAGCGAATACACAGATCTCTCTGCATCTCAGAGCTCTACAATCTCTCACCATTTATATATTATGCTTCTTCTATCAATTTTCAAATTACTTTGATCATTATTATTTTAAAAATCTAGGGCACATCTTAGCCAATCTATTTCTCACCATGTGGAATACAGTGCACCATTGTCCAAACAATACAATTACAACATGGCTATTCATTATTGGACTGAAGCTTCTTGTGACCAGAACAATTTCTTCTACTTGATCAGTAGTTCCCTCTTTTCCTTCTGAACCTTATGTGGTGTATGTCATTTTTAGACCCCTGTTTGGAAGAACACTTTGCGTAATAATATCTTAAACCACATCTAATCCCGCAGACTTCCTGGAGTTTATTCCTCTGTTGTAATTCTCCATTTCCTGTTGTCTACATATCTGTTATAGGTATCTCTATCATTAATCATTATAGGCTTGATCCTTCTCTCATATTTGCAATTGTACACCATAACTAGAGAGTCTAAAAACAATGCCAACATTGACTACTTTTTTTAACTGCTGAATGTCTCATTACTGTCAACAAAGCAGGTGAAAAACTGTTCAAAACCTTAGTTTAAAAGCTAGCACTCAAATAAGAATGCCCACATAGAAATTTTGCAATCTTGCATGTAGGCTATTAAATTCCACATTATCAAAGACTATCCATCTGTCTTAAATTTATCATCGGTAAAGTAGTGGAAGGTGTCATCAACAGTGCTATCAAGCAGCCCCTGCTCAGCAATAATCTGCTCAGTGACGCCCAGTTTGGGTTCTGCAAGGGTCACTCAGCTCCTGACCTCATTACAGCCTTGGTGCAAATATGGACAGAAGAGGTGAATTCCAGAGGGGGGGTGAGGGTGACGATCCTTTACATCAGGGCGGCATTTGACCAAGTGTGACATCAAGTTGCTCTAGCAAGACTGGAGCCAATGAAAATCGGGGTAAAACATTTCTGATGGTTGGAGGCCTACCTGGCACAGAGGAAGATGTTTGTGGGAGGTCAGTCATTGCAGCTCCATGAACCTCTGCAGGAATTCTTCAGGGTAGTGTCCTAGGCCCAACCATTTTCAGCTGTTTCATCAATTATCTTCTTTCCATCATAAGGTTCGAAGTGGGAATGTTCCATGGAGATTGCACAATATTCAGAACCATTTGTGACTCCTCAGATACTGAAGCATTCCATGTCCTAATGCAGTAAGACCTGGAAAATATCCAGATTTCAAATGAAACATGGCAAGTAACATTATTACCATACAATACAATTCAATGACTCCCTCTAATAAAAGACAATCTAACCATTGCCCCTTGACATTCAATGGTATTACCATCACTAAATCCCATACTGTTAACATGCTGGAATTATCATTAACCAGAAACTGACCAGACTCATGATATAAATATGATAGCTTCAAGAAAAGGTAAAAGGCCAGGAACACTTTAGTGATGAACTCATTCCTTGACTCCCCAAAGCCTGTCCAACATCTACATGACATAAGTCAGAAGTATCATTGCAAACTCTCCCCATGTGTAGATAAGTGCAGCTCCATCATACATGACAAAGCAGCCAGCTTTATTGGCACCACAAACATCCACTCCTTCCTCCACCAACGCTCAGTACCAACATTGTCTACATCCACGAGAGTCACTGCAAAAATTAATTAAAGATGCTTCGACAGCATGTTCCAAACTCATGACCACCACCATCAACAAGGACAGGGCAGCAGATACGTGAGAACACCACCACCTGCATGTTATCCTCCAAGACATTCACCATCCAAACTTGAAAACGTATCGCCATTTCTTCAGTCAAAATCCTGGAATTCCCTTCCTAAGGGTATTGTTGTGAGTCAACCTATAGCATGTGGACTGCAGCGGTTCAAGAAGGCAGCTCATCACCAATTTCTCAAGGGCAACTATGGATGAGCAATACATGCTGGCCAGCCAATGACTCCACATCTCCCGAGAGAATTAAAAAACGTCTGACCATACCTCAAACGTATTTAAAAGTTCATCTCTCTTGTAAATTTTGTTCATAAATTTTAAAAGAATTTCCTAACTTCCCACAATGTCTAATTGTTTTATGTCTCTGAGAATAATTTACATCTGACCTTCCTTCTTGTAGAAAGCAACTTTGCTAAGGCAGTACCTTCTTTAGTCTTGGTTAAAGCATAAGCTATACCCACATCTAATTCATTTTTCCATTGATCATGAGGTCAGCTTCAGAAAATATTGTGAAAAATCATACTGTGATACTTTGCATTTGGTTTCAGCCATTCTTCTCCAAAGGGACTCTAACTGCAATCTCCTGTCTGAAAGAAACCTTCGTTTCCAATTTCCACCTTGAGACTGCCATCTTCTACTACCACATTTGCCAGATTCCAAACTAGATTGAAATCAGGAGACCTATATTGTTTCTTCTGTGCAAAGAGTTTATTGATGTCCTCAGTCTTACTTCTCTCATCCCACTCCCAGTTTTATAGGTGTTACCTGTATATATGTATTCAGTTAGTACACAAGATCTGTTTCTTCTTAAATAAAGATATTACCATATTTAACCAAATTACTGACTAGATATTAACAATAATTTATCTCTATCTAGTCTGCCTGGACTCTTCATGATGTTGAACAATTCTAATTTATCTCCTTTCAATATTCCTTTCTCTGGGTAGAGTTATCTCACTTGTCCAATCTATTCTTGTATCACAACTCTGGAAGTCTTCTTATGAATTTATTCTGTACCCTCTTTATAGCCTTCACATTCCTTCCATGATATAATATAAGGCCCAAAATTACATGCAATGCATCAGCTGAGGCTGACCAGAGTTTTCTAATGGTTCACCATGACTTCTCTCTATTATCTCGTCACTTTTTCCACTTCCTCCAGTGTGACTATTCAGCACCTTTTTCAACCTCTGTACATAATTCCCAATTTCGCTAGATTTCTGTTGCCAGACTGATTAGCAAATTACTTCATTTGTCAAATTATCTCAGTTCTATGCACACAGCTCTCCACATAGCTCTTAGGATCTGAATCTGAATCTGAAACTAGGATCTGAATGACTGAAACTTCTCACCTAAAGATATCTGAAGCTCAACCAATAGAAGCAAATTTGCTTTTGATGAAAGATTATAGACCTGAAAATCCTGCTACTGTCTCCATAGATGTTGCCAAAACTGTTGAGTACCTCCAACATTTTCTGATTATGCTTTAGATTTTCAGCATCTGCGGTATTTTGCTTCCGTCAATGGGATAAATTTCATTGGAATTTTTGTCACGAAAAGCAGTTGAGATCAAAATATCGGATGTTTTCAAGGAGTTAGCTGATGTTCTTAAGCGCTAAATGATCAAAGGGTATGGGAGAGAAAGTGGGAACAAGTTGGATAGTTGGATGATCAGCCATGATCATACTGAATGTTGGAGCAGTCTTGTAGAGCCAAACGGCCTTTTGTGCTCCTATTTTCTGTGTTGATACTAAAGAACCTACAGTTCCTACCTCTCCAAAGAATCACTGCATTAGATAAACATTCAGTTCAATTTTCACCAAAGTACTGGTTTGATATTGTTTGCTATAACATTGACAGTAGCCTGGTGGTATCTTAATTTTCTAGCTACCACAAACTTGAAGGATAAAAGCATAGAAAAGTCTTTGTTTATTAGATGCTTTCATCTTTGCTGAGTGCACAGAGATGCAATGTCCGTGGTATTGTGCAATTTTTTAATGATTCCAGGGTGTTTAACTTCACAGTCCTTTTGAAATGTTGATTGGTCACATGGGTAATGTCAAAGCCACTTTCAAACCCACCTTATTCACAGGCAATAGAGAATAGACAGTCTATTTCAAACTTATTCACTTTTTATTGCAGTTGCTTGGCAGTATCAAACTTAAGTATTGCTGGAAAAGATACTTGCTGCAGATATTATTCATTGTGCAAGCTTTGTACATTTTTAAATTAACAAAAGCATGGGCGATAATGGCTCTCTGGTGCATTTTCATTGATAATTGAAGTTGACCTGCCAACTAATCATGTGGTATAAACTGTTGCTCCATTTAAAGTTTTGCATTCTTGCGCCTGTCTTGATGAGTGCAAGACAAATACCTTCAACAGCATTTGTCTTAGTTCAGCAATAATGATTGTTTCATGAATGATAAGGACTTCCATCAATGTGTTTAAGAAACATTTGGGTGCCATGTTGGGAGAGTCATTGTACGATTTTTGCTGCCATGATAGTTAAGCATTAACAGCTTTTGCAATCTCCATCTATTGATAATTTTGTAAACCCTGTTACTGATGTTCTGTTCCATATAATTGAGAACACAAGCTAAGAGTACTGCACTTCAGCAAATGTACTGAATACACTTGATGACATATGGTCAGATTACTCTTTTATAATGTGCACAAAAAATTCTAATGGTAGCATGCATCAAATTAATTTTCATAACACACAATATTTTATTATTTGTAATATAAAGGATTTCTCTTGGATATTGTCTCGAATTGTCAAAAATACACATAGCAGTGAACCCTACAGCTAATTTTTGTTATAAACTGTTAAATTACTCTATATGACATAGCACCAAAACTACTGTTGCAGTGAATCACTGAAATTATGCTATCACAAAACAAATTTGCTTTTGGCAAAACAGAATGTAATCCTTCTGGTAATATACACTGAAATTACTCATCCTGATATACATTGAAAATGTTTTGGTACTGCACACTAAAATGACTCTCGTGATGCAAATTGGAATTCCATCTGGTAATGTATGCTGACGTAGTCATTTCCCAAGTTTATTCCTTAAGCACAGAACCTTATTTGCTGACAACAGTTCTTACAAAATCACTTACAGATCCCCAGTTTTCACTGGTCCAAGTGAAACTGCTTGCCAGCAGCATGAAAACAGCAATTTTTTAAAAACACTCCTGACTGCTGTCCCACATTCCACCTTCTGTAAACCTGACATCATCCAAAACTCTGCTGCCTGTGTCTTAAAACAAAGTAAGTTGCTTTCCCTTATTACCCCTGCATTGGCTCATTGTCAAGCAACACATTATCTTTAAAACACTCATCCTTTCATGGTTTGCCCCTCTTATGTCTGTAATCTCATATAAACCCACATTCCTCCAATATATCAGTGCTTCTCTAATTCTGGCCTTTTGTACATCTTCAGTCATAATTTCTAAACTATCGATGGCTGTGTCTTGATGTCTGGATTCAAGCTCTGGCCTTTCCTGTCCACTGCTCTTTGTCCCTTGATCTCATTGCCTTCTTAGAAAGATGTCTTAATACCAACCTCTTTGACTAAACTTTCAGTCATTTGACCTAATTTCTCTTTAAGTATTTTAATGTCATTCTTGGTTCAATGCATCTTTGGAGATTTCATTGCATTAAAGTCACTAATACAAATGTAAGTTGTCGACATAGTGTACTCCTCTAAAATACATGAACCTACTCTTTCCCAAATGCATGGAAATTGTGCCGGTGGAATATAAAGTGAGCCTCCATTATCTAGTACAGATAGGTGATCATGCAGAGCATTCTGTGGAAATCCCATCAATGTTTCCTAAACACAAAAGCTAATGCATTGCAATGCAGAACCCTGGTGTCCACACTTCCTTCAAATGGACTAACTCCAGTCTTTGCTGGCAGCAATTATTTGCAGAGCAATTCTTTTGACCTCCAATTGATAACATGCACCATGGTTATTATTGGATACATTAAAAATGATTCTGGATTAGAGTGGTGCTGGGAAAGTCTGACCTGCTGTGCTTTTCCAGCACCACTCTAATCCAGAATCTGGTTTCCAGCATCTGCAGTCATTGTTTTTACCTACATTAAAAAAAGAAATTCGGCACTGCGCACTAAAATAAGAGCTGAAATTGCTCTAATTCATATAAAAATAATACTTGCTAATATACTTTATTTTCTGTTAATACATATAGTTGACACATTCTTGACATAAAATATTAAAGAGCCACTTGTAGAATACTGTAAACTTAACGCTTGTTAGCATACACTGGGCCGTTTTGTCTCATGCTGAATGCAGAGCTGGGACTGTAGCGTTTCTTTTCCAGACAGACTTTTATCTGACGTACACCATTTAACTTTTTTTTTCCGCGAATGGGGCTTGCAGTTTATTGAGCGCAATAACGTTTCCCCTCCGACTGCAGCAGCTGCTTTCTTGCCCTTCTTTGTTTGAGCCTTTCCTACCCTAAAAAGAAGTTTGCTTATCTTTCAAGTGGAAGCATTGTACATGTGAGCCAGTTGCCTATCTGTTCATTTCGGGTAGACGACTGACCTGCTGTGCAAAGAAAACGCTCATCTTTTATCCTGGACATATCTTGCTTAATAAACTACTATTGGTACTTACAATATTTTCAGTTTATTACCAAGTTATTTCAGTCTAAAATATTATTGGTACTTTACACTGAAATAATTTGGAAACAGACTGAACGTATTGGTAAACACGTCGAAGTTACTATTAACAATGTGTTGATAAAGAACGATTGTAACCGTGCACTGAAATCATTATTATTAATATACATTGAAGCTTCTATTGACAGTATACACTGAATTTGCTTTAAGTAATGATCTCGAATTATTGTTGGCAGCAGAGAGAAAAATAACACGCGACTGTACACAAATTAGTTCAGGTCAGCAACTGTTATTTCACTATTGATAATATATACAGTTATGCTTGGTAATAAACACAAAAAATTAGTATTGGTGACATATACTGAAACTAGCGTGTGCTACCTACAAAGATTGAGATATGCAATGCAATGTCTGTAAAGTACACTACACCGAAAGTTCCACGCAGAAAATTGATGCATGCAGAACAGAAAAATTACCATCATAAAAATTTGAGACAAACGCAATCGCCCAAATTTGGATGCAAATGTGCAGGTCAGACGCAAAAGTTTCTGAGTATATTTGTTTATTTGTGTGGAGAGGAGCCGGAGTGATTGAGAGCAGACAGATGTGAAACGCCCAGTAAGGATGACTCTCCCAACCCACTTCTTTCTCAAGTCGTTGACTGCATTTTCTTTCAGGGGCAAAATCCGCGAATTCGTTCAAGCTTGTCCTTTAAATGTTGTCAGAACAGTAAGTAGCAATTGTCGCCATGTGATTTCGTGGCTGGACGAGCGATTAGGGGGCTAAACATGGGTTACAAATCACTGACAAGTTTTTGACCCGACGAGAAAGTCAGTTTCAATGTTGCGGAACCTTCTCAAACAGTTTTAAAGGGAGGTTCTTCACATTAAATAACTGAAAGGAATTCAGCGCATCAAAAGCTTTTGTGTGTACATCTTCTGCACGTGTCTGTAATTCTCTTAGTCTGCCTATCATAGTTTAGCATCGATGCCCCTGCATTTATTTCAGGGGTAGGGCTTGAGTTAGGTGTTTCTGTGTGTTTGTGTCGGTGACCGTGCACTTTTCACTATTTATCTGCTCTCTGTTGATGATTTTGCAGGCCTGTGTCAATGCTGCGGGGTATGTGTGCCACAGTTTATGCACATCTTTGTTGGTTCTTATTACGACGTTTCTGTGTTGTTGTCTCAGTGTCTGCGGGATTTGTCAGTGTTTCTGCGGGATTTGTGTGTTGTTTTTTTAATATATGTGTTTCAGTGCAATGCCTGTAGAAGAAAATGTACGTCCATGAAATTAGCTAGAAAATTTAAAGATATATGATTGCGATTATGAGAAATTTACTGCAATAATTATGAGCAACATTAACGTTCTTCTAGATTGGAGACATAATTGGCAACAGTCACGTTGAGGATGAATTCATGCATTGTATCTGGGATAGTTGACACAATTTGGAACCAGCCAGGAATGGGTTATTTTTGATCCAGTAATTTGTGATGAAAAAGCATGCATTATTGATGACATTGCACAGGATCCTTTGGGGAAGAGTGATCGTAAAATGATGGGATTTCACATTCAGTTTGAAGGTCTGAAACAATTGTCTTAAATTTAAATAAAGACAATTGGAAAGATTTGAAGATTAAGTTAAAGTAATCTGCAAGGTAGATTTTAATCTAAAATAGTCAATAAGCCGTGACAGGCATTAACAGGGATATTGCAAAATTTTGATCAAATTTCTATTCCATTGCAAAAGCAAAAGTTTGCCTGAAGATTAACCATCTCTGGTTAACTGAGCAATTTAACAATGGTATATCATTGAAAGCAAAGACATACTCTTTTCTTTTGAACAGTAATGGGAGATCAGAAAAACAAAAGGACATTCTAGAAATCCACAAAGGAGGACGAAAAATAAATGGTTAAGAGAAAAAATATAGATTGTGAGAATAAATTAGAAAGAAAGACAAAATGGTAAGAACTTTGGGAAGTTTGTAACAAGTAGAGTAGTTAATGCTAAGGTTGAATCATAAGACAAGTTGATAATGGGAAACAAAAACTGGCAGAGCATTGAACAAATAATCTGGTTGCTGACTCCTTGCTAAAGGACACAACAGGCATCTCAAGAATAATAGAAAATAAGGAAGAAAAGCAAATGAGTAACTTAAAACAGTCTTCACTAGAGAAAGAGATTAAGTACTAGGCAAATTAGTGGCACTCGAGACCTTGGCATTCTAGAGCTGCAAAGCAATTAGATGCATTGGTTTTAATTTTTGCAAATTTCCTTTGATTCCAGCAGAACAGAAGACTGGAAATGTGACACTTCTATTTAAAAAGCAGGGAGACAGAAAGCAGAAAATCATATTCGAGGTACCCCAACACCTTTGTAGGGAAAATGCTAGAATCTATTATTAAGGAAGTAGGAGCAAAATCATAATAAAATCGGGTAGGGCAAAGCCATTACGGCTTTGCCATGAGAAATTGTGAATCATTTCTTGGAGCTGTTTGAGACAGTAACAAACATCATTGGTAAAGAGAAACCATTAGATCTTCTGCATTTGGATTCAAAAATGAATTTGATAAGGTGCCATACAAAAATGACTGAAAAAAGGTAAACATATATAATACTGGAGATAACATATTAACATAGTTAAAGGATTGGCTAACTAACAGAAAACATAATATCAAGATAAAATGTCAGTTCAGTATGTCAGTTCTAACTCATGGAACACCATAAGGATTACTTGGGCTTAAACTATTTATAGTTCACACTAATGACCTGGATGAAAGGTTGCATTTTAGCCAACTTTGATAATGATACACAAATAAATAGGAAAGGAATTTGTGGGCAGAACACATAAACAGTGCAAAAAGTGAATTTGCAGAGATTTGATAGATGGAGTATAAAATGGACAAAAGAGATACATTCTCCATTTTGATCTGAAGATTTAACAGCAAAATTTTTTTTTAATTGTAAGAGACCACAGAATGCTATGGTAGAAAGAGATCTGGATGCATCCACACATATAGCAAACGTGTACAGTAGGTAATTAGGAAGTCAAATAGAACATTGATCTTTAATGCAACAGGGCTAGTGTGGAAAAGTAAGGAAGTCTTTCTGCACATTTGAAGGGCATTGGTAAGACCACACCCAGAATAATCCTTGCAATTTTAGTTATGTTAATTAAAGAGGCATATGGTTGCACTAAAGGCTATTCTAAAAAAGAACAGTAGTTTAATTCCAGGAAGGCAGAAGCTTGTTTGTGGGAAAAAGTGGAAAAAGTTGAACGCATGCACTTTTGAGATTAGAAAAAAGAATGGTGCCCTTATTGAATAATTTAAGATTCAGAGGAGGCTTGGCAGTATGGGTTCTGAGAGAATGTTTCACCTGATGGAAGGATCTAGAGCTAAGGGCGTTGTTTCCGAATAAGGGGTCACTTATCTAAGACAAAGGCAAGGAGGGATTTCCTTTTTCTAATCATTGTAAACTCTTGGCATTTGCTACTTAAAAAAACTGTGGAGGCTGAGCCATGACATCTATTTAAAACAGAAGTAGACTTGAATAATGGAGAGTCAAAGTTTTTGAGGAATTGGTGAGAAAGTGGACTTGAGGTCAAGATCAGATCAATCTTATTAAATGGCTGAAGAGGCTAAAGAGGGCTTACTCTTCATTTCTGATCTTTGTTCGAGTTTATATGCATTTTTACAGCCTTTCTGTGTGCTTACATTGGTTCTGCTGTGTATTAACGTTTCCTTTTCTGTGCATTTGGTGATGGTTTGTTTGAAGATTTTAATGTGCACTGTTCTATACATTTGTCTGTGTTTCTGTGAATTTTGGTGAAAATATATGCAATTGTGTCAGTATTTCTTTACATATGTGCTAACATTTGTTTTGGATATAAGTTCTTATGGATTTCAGTATCAGCGTCATGTTTGATGGGAAACTTTATTCATGTTGCCTTTCTGTATTTCCAAAGAAAACCTAGTTAGGGCTTAAAGGCATTTTTTTTTATTTCAGAAATTAGAGTCATAGAGTCATAGAGATGTACAGCATGGAAACAGACCCTTCAGTCCAACCTGTCCATGCCGATGAGCTATCCCAACCCAATCTAGTTCCACCTGCCAACACCTGGCCCATATCCCTCCAACCTCTACCTATTCATATACTCATCCAAATGCCTCTGAAATGTTGCAATTGTACCAGCCTCCATCACTTCCTCTGGCAGCTCATTCCATACATGTACCACCCTCTGTGTGAAAAAGTTGCCCCTTAGGTCTCTTTTACATCATTCCCCTCTCACCCTAAACCTATGCTCTGTAGTTCTGGACTCCCTGAACACAGGGAAAAGACTTTGTCTATTTGTCCTATCCATTCAGAGTCCTGATTGAAGCTCTTCTTGTGCTTAACAACAAGAAAGTTTGAGATTGACTTCTTATCAGTTTCAATTTGTGTTAAAATCCAATCATTTGCTAAAGCAGTGCAGTGATGAAAGCCTGCTTTGGAAATGACTGCCAACTGTGGATATATTGAATCAATTTGTTCCGACACATACAGAAATTGCTGGAGAAACTCATTAGGTCTGACAGCATATATGGAGAGAATAAAAAAAGGTAATGTTTTGAGGCTGATATGATTTTTGTGGAATAATTCTTCTGAAGAAGATTTATATCAGACTCAAAATGTTAACTCTTTTTCTCTCTTTTCCCTCCTCAGATGCTGGCAGACCTATTGAGGTTTTCCGTATGTGTCAGAACAAATTGGTTGGTTTCAGATATCTGGCACACCTCTGGAGTAACAAGTTCAGAATAGATGTCATTTCCTTACCCCCCAACACTTACCCCTGGAACATCAGGATAACAAGGATGCCTATGTCCACTTTCTGCACCACAATTACAAACAAACTCATTTCCAAACGCAGCAATGTGGATCTCAACTCCGCTCTTTGTAATGAGATTCTTGACTTCCTGACCAATAGACTGCAATCAGAATAGGTGACAACACCTCCTCACCATAATCCTCAACACCATTTCCCAGCAATGCTGTGTATCCCCATTGTCCTCACTCCCACTGTACTTCTTCTCAACTCGTGTGACTGTGTGGCCAAATTCTGCCCAACTCTATTTACAAGTTGGCTGATGACACCTCCGTTGTCGGCCAGGTCTCTAACAATGACAGGGGAGAGTATAGGAAAAATATTGAGTGCTTAGCAGCTTGGTGTAAAGACAACAATCTCTCCATCATCAAAATGAAGGAGCTGGTCATTGATTTCAGGAGGCAGAGTGAAGGGCACACATCTGTCTGCATCAATGGTGCTGAGGTGGAGATGTTTGAGAGCATCAAGTTCCTGGGAATGATGATCACCAACAATTTGTCCTCGTCCACCCACGTCAATGTGATGGTCAAAAAAGCACAACTCTCTATCTCCTCAGGAAGCTATGAAATTTTTCAAGTCCACAAAGACTCTTACCAATTTATATAGACGCACCATAGAAAGCATTCTATCTGGATGCATCACAGCATGGTATGGTAAGTGCTATTCCCAAGGGGCACAAATAACCAGCATTTCGGCCTTTGATTCCATCTATACTTCCTGCTGCCTCAGAAAAGCCATCATATTTTAATTTTTGTGTAACTATAGTGAAAACATAATGAAAAACCCTCCCACTATGGTTATACTCTCTTCCACCCTCTTCCATAGGATAGAAGGTATACAAGTTTGAATGCACAGAAAAACAGATTCAAGAACAGCTTCTTCTTCACTGTTATCAGAGTTTTGAACAGACTGCTCAAATATTAATGTTGATCTCTCTCTCTGTCTGCACTTTCTGTGTGACTGTAACACTGTATTCTGCACTATGTTCTGCTACCCTGATGCACTTTCTATGGTGTGATCTGCCCAAAGAGCATGCAAAATGGTGGCACATGTGACAACAATAAATCAAGTCAAATCAAATCAGTTGTGACTTAAACCCAGGCATTCAGGCTAAGGGGTAAAGGTTACCATATCACTACATCACATTAGATCTGTCAGTGCATAGGTGTGCAGTCAGAAAGTATTGGTGCTACTTGTCCACTATCTGGATTTGCTTGTAAAACATAGCAAGTTTTATTACTCTTTTCTTACTTTTCAAAAATTTCTATGCATAGGAATAACGTCCTAATTCTTTTAGATTCCACTTTCCAAGGCTGCAAGACTAAACTCAATGTAGTCCCATCACAACATCTAAAGCATGGTGCATTCAGCAGTGTCCACACTGGGGTACATCGCAGTGCGCTAAGCAGTGTCAGAAGTCACACGGCACCAGGTTGCCGTCCTACAGGTTTATCTGAAATCACAAGCTTTCGGAGTGCTGCTCCTTCATCAGGTGAAGAGAAGCACACAGGCACAGAACTTATAGGCAGAGACATCAAAAGGTCATGCAAATGGTGTGAGTGGAGTATCCACAAACTGAATAACAAGTCTCTGCAGGTGATCAAGAATGTCAGACAGTGTGGGTAAAGTGCCAACAGCTGAACAGCCAGTGAAGGGGATTAAATGCGATAGAGGGATGATCACACAAAAAATTAAAATAAGATGGTGCTGGAGACAAACCAAATGGCTGGAATAATATGATGAGTATAAGAGTCACACGCTGAGGGTCTAATCAAAGTAACAAGTAATCTATAACCGTACAGAGTAATAAAGGTAGAGAAATCACAAGTTATCAAGGTGATGGTGTCAAAACTGGACAGTGAGGAAGATTTTACATCAGGAATGAGTACCTGGTCACAAACATTCTCTCTAAAGGGTTTGGGTGATGTGTGGCATTTGCTGGGCATTGCTAGCACTGCAGTCTGACTGGCGCAGCTGCCCGTGTGTCAGAGATGGTTTTTGTATGATTGAAGGGTGTTGTGGTGCTAATGCTGAATACACGACCACGCGCAATACTCTCTGCTGTCCAAGGCCTTGAGGTGCTGTGCGCTTCCGGGCTTGATTCTTGCCACAATGTACTTTAAAATTAATCTTTGCTCGATACCACCATTGATTTTGTTCCATTTTGAGAATTGATCAATAAATTCGATGAATCAATTCATTTGCTGATTAGTATAATCCCCTGAAAGGTCCCCTCGGGGTTCACTTGTTGATTATTCAGACGTATTTGCAGACACGTATACTGCACCGAGACTTGTCTGTTCAGGATTCCGGTACTAGGCCGTTTAGACAGTGTTTCGTTCAGACGAATGAAGTGGCTGTACCAAACAGCAGCACAGTCTGGCGAATCTTGACAATCTCTTTGTTGGGCTTCGGGCAATTCGAAAGAAACGCTCACTTAAAAAAATAAGGCTTACAATTCGAGCGAGTTTTGTTCAATAGAAGGGAAAGGGGGGATGTTAGTTTATAAAGTCTGTCTCTGCTCACACAGAGTGAGGTCAACTCAAAGCCACCGTGTCTGCCTGACTCAGGCGATGCGAGAGAGCTGCGATGTAGACATTATCAGAGAAAGCGGTACAGCCACCCCTGGAAACTGTCAGTCTCCCGATTGATCACAGAGTAAAGGTACCGCATGACTTTTTTGCTTCCTCCATGAGCCGGACTCTGTTCAGAAAGAAGAGATTTAAATCCCGACTTCTGTGGAAGTGGGAAAGGGGATAAATCACGTGGGGATAAGTCGGCGGTGGAATCCGATGTGAAGTGGCAAAATTCAGCGGGAAGGCAATGCAGAAAAAAAAATTGGAAGGTTACACCCTGGTCCTTTTGGTTTTGCGAACAAGAACAAAACTCTGGAAATCTGAGACAAGCAAAGGGAGTGCTGGAGAAACTCAGCAGGTCTGGCAGCATCTGTGGAGAGAGAGCGAAAGAGTTAACGACGTGACTCCAGTCTGATTCTATAGCAGAACGTTTTTGGGGCGGGGGTGGAGGGGGGTTAGCCCAGACTTGAAACTTTAACTCTCTTCCTCTTTCCACAGACGCCGGCAGACCTGCTGCGTTTCTCCGACTTTTCTCCCTCACTTATAAGCAACACGTGAACAATTGGGGAAGCTTTGTTTAAATAAACGTCGAACTGGGGCCTGAAGAGAGACGGGTGCGCAGCCAGTTCAGTGGGAGACGCGACGGAAAGAGTTAAAAATCACACCACACCAGGTTGGAAGCACACACCAGCTTTCGGAGCTTCATCTTCAGGTGGTTGACGAAAGAGCAGCGCTCCGAAAGCTGGTGCTTCCAATTAAACCTGTTGGACTATAACCTGGTCTTGTGTGATTTTTAACTCTGTACACCCCAGTCCAACACCGGCATTCCGAATCGCGATGGAAGGAGTTAGTCTTATTTTGAAATTGAACTCTGGAGGTGCTGTTATTGTTCACTTAGGATGGACCGCGCAGGTTATGTTGAACCGGCGATATCAGACTGCTGTTTTTTCCCACTGACACGGCGGTGGGTCAGCGGTGTACACGAGAATAAAGGGAGTGGGCACTTGCTTCGTGGGGTTACTGAGCTGGGGCATTGTCTCAAATCTAGGCACTAAACTCTGGGCAGAATACCACAACGTTGGAGGCACCATTTACTGGAACAATGTGCGGGGAGGGAGGTTTTTGATCAGGAACGATTAAGAGGAAATTTGAAAGAAGCGTTCGACTTGCTGAGGTTCAGAGAGTTGCTTCCAAGTTTCAACCGATTGACAAAAGGAGGACTCGGGAGAAAAGGTGTTCATTTCTCTCTCTCTCTCTCTGCCTGAGGGGCCGGTGGAGGTCGATCCAATAGGGATTTGCTTGAAGGAACGCACCGGTGATAGCGGAACGGTGGGATTATTTCGATCGCTCCGCCACAATGCGCTGTAAAAAAAAAAGGCCTTCAGTCGAGCGAACTGAATGAAAGCAATGTGAATCCGAGAGACGGACCCCTGCTAAAGTCTTGCACGGACAGAGCGTGTCCCCCATTACAATACAGCGGTAGGATCAGGGCAATGATGAAGTCAGTCACAGTCGCTCGAAGCTTTTTCGAGCGGGAGAGAAATAAAAGAAAATGAGAAGCATTTATATTCCGGCAAAGTATGCTAGGTCGATAGTTCCCAGTTTGTTAAAACGACCGTACTTTCACCCGCATTTCAAGATACATTTGTAACACTGGTCTCCCACCTGAAACCACCGACCCCTCACACACCCCTTATTGATTTTCTTTTCATTCCATGACCCACTCTGGCAGAACTCGGGCTAATCATTGCTAGTCGAGCGGAGGTCGGCCACAAACCCCGCACCATTAATTCATGATGTGGAAGTGCCGATGCTGGACAAAGTTGAAAATCACGCAACACCAGGTTATAGTCCAACAGGTTTAATTGGAAGCGCTAGCTTTCGGAGCGCTGCTCTTTCAACAACCACCTGATGAAGGAGACAGCATTCCCAAAGGCTAGTGTTCCCCAATAAACCTATTGGAGTATAACCTGGTGTGGTGTGATTTTTAACCATTAATCCAGAATTTGCACTTGTCTCTGTACCTGGTTAAACTAAAGCTTTCAAGTTGGGTAAGTAGATTCCCGGGGCATCTCCATTCCAATCACCTGACGCTCTCGAACACTAGCACTTTGGTCCCAGAGGGTGACTTTCATCCTCTACCTCTCAAGTTTCAAATCTAATGTTGACCTTGCTTCTTGTGCACCATTGCAGTCGTAATTTTCTGTCCCCCGTTCTGTTCTATCACCCTATAATCTTTGTATGGTATGTATAGTATGTACTGCACGGTAAAAACAAAACTGTTCACTGTAGTTAGGTACATTTGACAATAGTAAAACAAGTCAAATTGATATCCGCACTGGTTTCGCTTTACTGAGGACAGACCTCTCCAATATGTTTCCAGCTCGCTGGTCTAATCATTGCTATCCTGTATGTTCACTGCCAAGATGCAGTTCTTGTCTTGCCCACGGGCGCTTCATAAATCCGGAATTCATTAACCTGTGACACAACGTAAACCCGACAGAGAGAGAAAAAAGTCAGAACTACAAATGAAAATCGAAGCGGGGTTGGGGGTGTGGGGAGGTTAGGTGTCGGATGAAAATTGCAAGTCTTTGGAGGAAGAGGATACCGACGAGAGAACTGCACAGAGAACCTGACGACAGAAATAGTGAAGAGGATAATCTGGAGTGTGGGGCTGTGCAATGTGAAAGCTGAAGAAACAGGTGATGTTGGTCCTGGACACCTTTGGTTCGTGGATTTAGAGACGCAAGGAGGAAGTAAAATGGTGGGGTGACGATGGAGTGAGTTTTGGGGGGCAAAATACAAAGAGCATTTGCAGTTTGATTAATGTTATCAGCATGAGATTTGGATTGGGCATGTGTTGAGAGGAGGTGATTGGTGGAAGGAGAGGGGCTAAGAGGAGGGGAGAAGAGGCAGGCAGTAAACACTCAGCAGGTCAGACAGCACCCGGGGAGGGAGAAATAACATTCCAAATCAAGCTGGAACGTTCTCGCTGCTTCCCCCACAGCTCAGTGAGGGCAGGGTGAATGCGGTTTAATGGGCAGGCAGTAAACACTCAGCAGGTCAGACAGCACCCGGGGAGGGAGAAACATTCCAAGTCAAGCTGGGACGTTCTCGCTGCTTCCCCCACAGCTCAGTGAGGGCAGGGTGAGTGCGGTTTAATGGAATCGAACACAGCCGCTGGAGAAGGCTTCGATTTTCCAAACGTTAAGCTGGAGGAAATTGTGTCTCATCTAAATTAGGGCGGCCAGCCACCAAAGGGCATTTGAGAGACTTGCTGACGACCCAAGAGACTGGTGCTGCGGCGGTACCTGGGGAAGTGGACCGCATGTTCCTCTCGGCGACATCACCAAGGATTAACAACGATTTCCATTTGTATAACCAGTTTAACTCGGCAAAACGTCCTCAGGCCTCGTACGGAGGGTAACCAGTTCAACATTGACAGCGCGCCAGCGAAGGAGGTAGAACGACAGACGCTAAAAACGTGTGGGCAAAGAGATCAGTGTTAAGGAAAGGTCTCTGCATGGAGGGAAGAGAGGTGGAGGCATGCTGGAGGTCAGAGTCTAGATGAGAGCGGTGCTGGAAAAGCGCAGCAGGTCAGGCAGCATCCAGCAGGAAAATCAACGTAAGGGCTTTTGCTAGATGCTGCCTGACCTGCTGCGCTTTTCCAGCACCGCTCTCATCTAGACTCTGACCTCCAGCATCTGCAGTCCTCAATTCCGCACGCTGGAGGAGACCCTTCGGCGCTAAACATCTGAAGGCGCGGCCAGTAAAGGATGGGATAGACAGGGGCTGCACCAACGCGCTAATTGGAGCAAGTAGAGTGTGGGCGGGTAATAAGAGATCTTTTGGGAGTTCTCCTGGGGTAAGGGTGCGGGACTGGGGTGGAATGCTCTGGCAGGGAGGTGGAAAGGTTGCAAAGCACATTCTCTGTGTCAATGCGGTGACCCTGCCAGGACTGGCTGTGTGTATTGGAATGAATGCGTCGCTGTGTAAATATCCCAGTGCAGCCAGGGCCCTCCTGATAGACATTTATCTCGCACCATGGACCCATCAGCAAAAACAAAACGCAACATTGAGCTAGTGCATGCAAGTCTGCGCCTGCTGGCCTGACTTCTGATAAGTGACGGGAAGGCAGGACAAGGTGGTGCATCGATTCCGAACCAAGACCCAATTAACCAAAGTCCCGCCCACTCTCCTCAATACTCTCCTCTTATGGCAAAGTCGCGCCCCCTGGGGGTGGAGAGGGGAGGAGGAAGGCGGGGGACCCTCGCTCTCTGATTGGCAGGGGGGGAGCCATGATGTCATGATGTGTTGGACTGACTGGATGTGAGAAAGAGAGAGATCTGGAGGGATCATTGAGAAGGGAAATCCCGCATCAACACAGCCACAGGGCCAGTGGATTTATTCATTGAGATCCGGACGGAATCGTATTTCTTTGTTTTGTTTTAGAATTAGAGAGTATAAAGATCTGGACAGATAGTTCTATCGCTGTTGGTGGGACGGGAGGGGGTGGAGGAAGGTTTTTGGGGGGGTAGGGGAGGGTGAGGTGTAGTGGGGGAAGGACACTCCTTTGGGGAAAAAAAACCAAAATGATGCAAAGTGCAACCGTGACCACAGAGAGTCCCGGAAAAGGAGTTCGGGAGCTGCTGGGAGTCACGGTACAACGTAAGGAGCTTTCAGTCCCAGGGACGTTTATCCAGCCGCGGGGAAGCCTTGTTGCTCGCACTCCATATGCCAATGCGGCGGGGAATCCGCATTTCTGAGCAAAGGGGGTGCGTGCTGAGGTTGGGGGAGCTCGGAGGAGGGAGTGGGGGAATAGAGGCCAGGGTTAGAAGGATGTATCAGAAGGGACATCAGGTGGATGCATTGCTGCAGGAATTCAAATGAGGAGCCCAAATGCATTGCAGGCTGCATTGTACATAAGGCCCCGATGTTCTCGTTTAAGGCCAACGTATTGGTGACCATTTGGCTCGGGAACGTGAGTGTTGCAACTTTTCATCAGGAGACGGGAGGAGGAAGGGGATAAAGAAGACCCCGGTGTGGGTTACATCAGTCACCTGGCAATGAAGCGCCGGCTGCCAGCAATGCCCTGAAGTGGGCAAGCTCTCCGGTTGGAAACATGAAGGGATACTGCACGGACTGCGCTGCTCCGCAATTCTGGAGTTAAAAAAAAAGCCCGCAACAAGTTCAGGCTAGCCAACGCTGCAGGAGAAATCATAATTTAAAAAATAAATTAACCCAAGCCTGCCTTCTCAGCTGACATGACTCGGCAAAGAGGACATGGAAGCCTCGGGCAGGTTCGAGGATCGGGGCTTGAACTGCCCGGAATGTTACCGTGTGCACCCAGTGGGCAGTGGGAGGAGGAGTGGGGGGGCTGGTTAAAGCGTGTGACACTGTCAGAGACCATTCACTCAACGCCAGTAACAGAGCTGTGCAGGAAGCCGCAACAGGGAGACGGGAAGCCCAATTATAATGGACAGCCCGCCTGCTTCATATAGTCAGGCAACACGGATAAATAGTCTTTATCAGGTTTTATTTCCAAGGCTGCCTTTCAGTTTTTATCATGTATCGACAAGGCATATTAACAGTCCGGGACATACCACTAGCCTCTCTCTCTCTTTAGCTGAAAGTGTATTGTTTATTTTCACGCATATGCATATTTGTGTGTGTGTGTGTGTGGGGGGGAAGTATTAATATTAAATAGGGTTTCAAAGCTGTCTTAAAATAATTAGGTTAAAGTGTAGAGATCGAGTTACTCAGCAACCAAGCAGGGGGATGCCCGTGTCGAGGCCGGATGGATGTTGGGGATGTATGTAATCCAGAGAAGTGTGCTGAGAAAAGTGTGTTTCCAATTGCTAGTTGTGTTCCCGGTTTGGTTAGTATTCTGTCCGTGCTCCCCGTAACACCCGGACCAAGCCGCACCGTTGAGTTTATTTGCTTCAAGTGAGCTGTTGACGAGCGGCCGCAAAGAGCTGTCCCGGGGACACAGCGGACTGAAAGCGAGTGGGATTTCTGCTGCTTGCCAGTCTGAATCATTCATCAGGACGGGACTGTCCCTGGTGCGGCGACTGAGCTCCTGATCCAAACCTTAAGCATTTTTTAAAATGTTAAATTTGAACGCAAGTTAATTTTATTTATATTTATCTGCTTTCAAATGTCAATGACATGCAGGTGTTAATGCTTTTGTTTATTATATGCTAAAAAGTCACTATATTTCACATTGATCCTCCATGGAACAATGGTTCTTAATCACAACACTCGCCTTCTTACATATGCTCCTGCGTTACATCAACTGAACCTGGTGACTCAGTTTAACTCGTTGTGCCTTTTTGTTAAAAGTTACATATTTGAACACTTTCTCCCTGATCACGGGCAAACTCCACGTCTGTGAACTTGTAATTACCATGGTTCTGTTTTTTTTAGTTAGTCTCAATTTATGGGTGTTCTAGTCACATTCGAGCATCTTTCTTCGTTATAAATGAAAAAGTGGGGGGTTTTTTCCGAGTTTGTCATTACATTTTAAACTTTGTTCCCAAGTTACAAGTCAGAGATTGTCAAAACAAAACTCAATCTGCCCCATTTTGTTGGTTGGAAAGGCAGAATGTTTTCGAGACTAAGGGACCCTGGTCTGTTCACGGTTTGTCCCTGTTTTTGTTCTCGGGCAGTCGGAATGCATGTATTGGACAGTCCACTTGCCACACACGCTGACAGTTTGGGAAAGCATCCCTGCACTTTTCTGTCAAAGGTGAACAGGATAATTCTGCCTTTCCTTATGTTCAGGAATATCCAAAATGAACAGTTGGAATATTTTAAATTCCTACTTCTGTACTGTACCACATTTCACTTGGAATAATATTGCCGACTAACTGTCATGATAAAACGAATTAATAGTGGGAGTTTGACCGGGATAAAATTCCTCAGCATCTTCACGTCCCTGGTGTTCACACGCTGCCAAGTTTATTCTGTAAAAGTCTTTTTTGCCATCTATATTGAAGATTTGTTATCTCCTTTATGTCCTGCCTTGTGTTCGATTTCTGTTCTGCTCTGGTCCTCTCACGTGTGTATAATTTCTTCCCTCGCCCCAGTTACTGAGGTTACAGCTATATTTCTGCAGGGTTCATTCTTGTTGTCTTGTGCACTGTGTTCTGCTTTTAGACTGACTCCTCTTCCTCTCCCTTTTGCAGAGATCCCGCTTTGCGCGGGTTGTAACCAGCACATCCTGGACAAGTTCATTCTGAAAGTGCTGGACCGCTCTTGGCACAGCAAGTGCTTGAAGTGCGCTGACTGTCAGCTACAGCTCACGGACAAGTGTTTCTCCAGGAACGGCAACGTTTACTGCAAGGAAGACTTTTTCAAGTGAGTCAGCTCGCGCGATGTGCGACTGCCCTCAAAGAGCAGCGTGGCCCATCAAAACCCCCGCACAGGTCACCACTCTCACTCAGTGCCCATTCAGGGGGCGTAGGCTGTGCCCAGATGTCCACCGGGCACATCTGTAGCACGGCAGGGTGGAGAAGGATTTGCTTCACAGCACGTTATGATTGAATCATGTGTGCACTGTCGCTGCATTACACAGAGTTGCTGCTGAAAATAACAAATGTTGGAGATCACAGCGCGTCAGATAGCATCCATGGAGAGAACAAGCTGATGTCCAGATGAAGAGTCGAAACGTTAGCTTCCCTTCTCTCCATGGATGCTGCCAGAGCCGCTGTGATCTCCAGGGTTTGTTGTTTTCTGTACAGATTCCAGTAGCTGTAGTTATTTGTTTCTACATAGAGTTGCTGCTTATTGAATGTATTTAGACAATTGATGTGATACCTTAAGGTCGTTCTAACTTGCCCAGGGTAACTCCTTACTGCCTGCCGAAATCTAGGTTGTTTTCTATCACCTAAATCGCCATTTGGTATTGTCATCTGGAAAGCGGTCCTGTATTTCCCCACCCCCACCCTCTCTCACTTATCTCTCCACGCTTCAGGCTCTCTGCCTGTATTCCTGATGAAGGGCTTTTGCCCAAAACGTCGATTTCACTGCTCCTCGGATGCTGACTGGCCTGCTGTTCTCTTCCTGCACCACTAATCCAGAATCTTATACTTATTGAACCTAATCAGCTATCTCTCTTCAAACAACACACATAGCGCATTCCCAGATTCTCCCACACTCTTTGACACACATACATACTTTTTCTTTCACGCCCACTGTCTCCCTCAAAGTGCTATCCTCTCAAACACACTTCCCTTCTCAAACGCACACTCTCTCTCACACACACACTTTCGCTCAAACTGACACCCTCTCTCGCACATTCGTTTCGTCTCATACACACAATGGCTCTCAAAAATGCCCCCTCTTTGTAACACACGCACTAATAATCTCTCATACTGACACATTAACAACTCCTCTCTCATATACACTTTCTTTCTCCCATACACATGTTATTGTCACACTCTGTTCCCATTATTAGCATCGACTTGTAATACATAACGAAATCATATATTTGATGCCAGGAAGTGTACTGTTTTTGATGTCTGTTGCTGGGCGAACACAGACATATTCTGGTATTTATGTAGGGTTTATGTTGACAGTGAAGGACACATTTCTAAATACAAGCTGAATCAACATTTTGATACTTAGCGCCTCAAACATTCTGTTGCGTGTCCCCCTGTTGTGGTACACTGAACGCAGTTTTGCTCTCATTCTGCGTCATATGTGTTTGTTCCAGCTCAAAAGCCAGGACCAAATACACAGGTCAGATCACAAAACCTTTAAAGAGAGGCGGGACTGTTTAAATAGCAAGTCAGAATGGAGAGGCGCGGATATTGTCTGTCAGAGGGAAGCGATAGAACTCTAACGCTGGGTAACAGCGGGTTATATGGATAGGATAGGTTAAAATCAAGTAATTGGCCAGACCGATAGATAGCCAAGCGAGGTAGTCGCATTGTCCACTGCAGAGGCAAGGAGGTGAAGAGTGACCAGTACTTTATGTGGAGTTCGGATGCTTGTTAATAGCATTACAGCTTTTTGTGAGATGGTTGTATAAAGGTTACAGACCATTGCGGGATAGTTGTACAAAGGTTACAGGTTTTTGTGGGATGGTTGCACCAACGAAACACTACTGTGAACTGATTTTAACGAATATTGGAAACAATTGTGAGATGATTGTGTCAATATCGCAGCCTGTTGTGGGATATTTGCATCAATATTTGAGAATATTGCGGGATGCTTCGGATCAACATTTACAGGCCATTGTGAGACAATGCCTCAATATCACAGAACTTGTTGTATAAATGCTATGTATTGTTTGCGGCATGCAAGCCTAAAAGTTTATGCTGTTATTTCGATGAAATTTTGCCCAGTTGAAAATCTAGTGAATGAATTGCTGTCGGTGCCTGCGACTTACCTGACCTTCACTCATAGTGGGAGCAAACGTAGATTCCGCGCATTGGCTGTGCATTCCAGGCCGGTTAAAAACAAGATTATTTAAATCAAGCCTTACAGCAGGAGAACATAGCACACCTTGAGAGAGAATGGGAGGGGGTGGCGCTAGGGGATAAAATGGCTTGTTCTCTGAAGAATGATCTCCACTTTGACCATGACGGGGTCAGTCTTGATCAGAGTCACTTTGTATACCGTGAATGTGTAATTATGCAATTAATATATCTGCTAGAAATAAGGCAAGATGATGTACCGAAAGCCTGAGCTAGATGGATATACATAATATGCACAGACATACTGAGAGAGATACCGGATAGATAGAGCCATCAAATGAGCATCCTAATATCCATATGTGGAAAGAAACACACGAAAAAAAAATGTTAATTGAATATACTTTCGTAACAAACGCCGTCTAGTTACTTGGTTATCACAGAACAGGAGAGAAGGTGAGCTGATTTGAGGACTTCTTAGGTAACAACTGGTATATTGCAAGTGGAAGAATGGGGGAGGAGTTGGGGGTTTAATGTTGAAGAGGTTTTTTTTCTGAGGGGCTGAAACATACAGGAAGCACCAACGAAAAAGGCTGGTCCAGTTGCAAAACAAAGGCGTTCTCGAACTCAAACCCGCTTCTGTTGCCTGCTTGCGGCACAGAGTAGTCCTTTTTCACCTCAGTTAATAGTCAGTCGGTGAAATCAACGCTGGGGATCTATGGTTACATTTTGTCTTTTCGAAGCCACTCCTAGATTTCGTCTTTTCTGACCCCAGGTTCTGTATTATGGCCTGTCGATTTGGCCTGCTGTTCCGTGGCTTGGTTCCTTACTCTCTCCCTCCCTCCAGTGCATTTTGTTGACCCAAATACTGAAGATTAACTTCAGCGGGTTTCCCACTGAATTACACTGCAAATCCGAGCCTTTAATCACCTCACCAAACAACATCTGCCCACTCTCGAAGCTGCGGCGCTCCGGTTTGAGCTGAGCATAATATTGTGCGCTGAAATAATATCGTGGGCTTACTCAATATTTTAAAAATACAATTTCTCCTGCAAAAGCAAAACCGGCCCTTCGCTGTTTAAAGTGAGACAGAACGACAGTAGAGATAGTGCGGAATCTGTGCTTCAAAGCAATTGTCTGATAAACTTGCAAATTCTGTGCAGACTGGGTCGTTACTTAACCGGGGACCTCAGTTAAAATTACACCGACCGTGTCTTCAAAAAAGCGCACTAACGCTATTTAATTGGCTTTCAAGGCCAGATCGCTGTCCACATTTGAGAAGGGCCGTTTATTTTTGGATCTTTGTTTAAAGTTATCCAGCTCTTTCCAACCGGGATTTTTGATAAATTCCTGAGCCGAAATTGGACCCATCCTTAGGGCACGTAGTGGTGAGTGTTGTTTACACGGGACTGGGATTTTAAAATCTGTGCCGTGTAAATCCGAGTGATCTTTAAATCTCATGACAATCCTGTGAAGTAGCGCCGTTTCTATTCGGAGATTGACATCATGTGGAGAATTACAGTTTTTAACCGCCGTGTATAACCAAGATAAAAAAAAATCCGGACGTTCTCTTAGTCCGAAATTTCTGTAAAATCCCTTCGCCGCTTTGTAAAATTAACCCTTTAACGGCGCGGCTATCTTTGATTTGACAAGTGGGAAAGGACATTTACTGAGGACATAACCCGGGGGTGAATCCTGGTCGTTTGATCCAGGCGCCACATCTCCCTGCAATATTGTCCTTTAAAGAAATAAACAGGATTTGAAATTTTTTAAACATTGCTAAAAGTATAAGAAAACGATTTCTAAAGGCAAAATACAGTTCAATCTTTTATTACATAATTTCTACCCCATTTGAGCGGTTTCAAGATGGTAATAAAATTCATGTTGAAAGTCGGCATGGTGGCTCAGTGGGTAGCAGCGGTTAGTCCCTCACAGTGCTAGGGACCCAGGTTCGATTCCATCCTCAGGCGACTGTCTGTATAGAGTTTGCACATCCTCCCCGTGCCTCTAACAATCCAAAGATGTGCAGTTTGGGTGAATTGGCCATGCTAAATTGCCCATAATGTTAGGTGCTTAGTCAGGGGGGCTTTGGGTTACTGTTTGGAGGGTATTTGCGGACTTGTTGGGCCAAATGGCCTGTTTCCAAGCTGTAGGGAATCTAATCTAATATAAAACCTGCGAATTTAATTCTGATTCACCTTTTTAAGTTAGGAAGCAACTGTGAGCTATTGCAATGTAATTTCAGCCGGTGAGACTAGAACATCCCAAGCGTAATAAAACCTAGGCTCTGTTCTGTGAAACCCCAATGTCGGACACTAGAGAAATTAGCAGCACGGTGCACAACATTTAACAACTCAAATTGATTTGCTAAAATATTATAACCATCGCACTGAAAAGTGCTTGAGGTCAGCCAGATTCATATCCAATTCTGACACAGGAAAATGCAACCATAAACCATCGAGGAGTGGGAGGCATTGACAATACAGGACTAAGTAAAATGTGAGCCGGATTAGTGTGACAGTACCTGAAGTGCAAAGTGGCTGATAAATGTGATCTGGTTTAGAGAGTGAAATGTGAAAGGATGAAAGAATGGATGCAGCGTGGATAACAGGAGTGGTGTAATATGGATTAGGGAGAGAAGTGTGATCTGGATTAGAGAGAGAAGTGTGATCTGGATTAGGGAGAGAAGTGTGATCTGGATTAGGGAGAGAAGTGTGATCTGGATTAGAGAGTGAATTATGATCTGGATTAGGGAGTGAAGTGTGATCAGAATAATAAAGTGAATTGTAACCAGGGTTAGGGAATCAAGTGTGATCTGCATTACAGGGTGAATTGTGATCTGGAATAGGGAATAAAATATAATCTGAATTAGAGAGTGATTTGTGATCTGGATCGGGGTGCTAAGTGATCTGAGCTGGAGAGTGAAATGTGATCTGGATTACAGGGTGAATTGTGATCTGGATTAGAGAGTGAGGTGTGTTCTGCATTAGAGGGTGAATTGTGAATTGAATTACAGAATGGTGTGGTCTACATTTGGGAATGAACGCGATCAGCATTTTGTTTTCCAAATGGTGAGCAATGTCGATTAGAGGGCAGCACGGTGGCACAGTGGTTAGCACTGCTGCCTCACAGCACCAGAGACCCGGGTTCAATTCCCGCCTCAGGCGACTGACTGTGTGGAGTTTGCACGTGGGTTTCCTCCACGTGCTCCGGTTTCCTCCCACAGTCCAAAGAGGTGCAGGTTAGGTGAATTGGCCATGCTAAATTGCTCATAGTGTTAGGTGAAGGGGTCAATGTAGGGAAATGGGTCTGGGTGGGTTGCTCTTCGGAGGGTCGGCGTGGACTTGTTGGGCCGAAGGGCCTGTTTCCACACTGTAGGGAATCTAATCCATGGGAACTATTGCAAAATTTCAATATTTCGCTTCAAAATCTTCTTGTCATCTGGATATTCCTGTCCTGACTCTGAGCCGCTCTAATGTCAGCAAGCAACTCCGATCAAATTGAGGGAACCATTAGCGAACATCGGATTTCTGTGAGGTGTTGCCTGGCCCACTTCTGACGGCCCGTAATCTTTGATGTCTGTAATATGATTGCCCTCGCCTTCCCGCCCAGAGATTGGGGCACAGGGATGGTTCAGAACTTGGCCCTGAGAAATGTTCTCGGATGACCTTTCGTTACCAGTCCCGAGGACCGGAGAGTCGGCTTCCAGTGAAAACATCAACACTGGCAACGCGTTTGAAAGTTGGTTGAAAACAAAACAATAAAACATCCAGTTTTCTAGCAAACTGAGCGATCCGCATCACTGAGCGAGCCTCGCTGTTGGATTCGGCTAACGTAATATCTGCAAATAAGGCTTACTATATTTAACAAAAGGACGGTAACTCACTGATCACTGAGGTGTATTCGGGCCCTATTTGTACATCTCAGACAGAATCCAGTCAAGTCTGGGAATCAGAGAAAGTTCAGTGATTTAGTTGCATTGTAAGCAGCTAATTATGCAAGTTTCAGAAGATTCAGACAAATGGAAATCTGCAAAATTGAGAGCAAGAAACACGCTTATAGATAATTCACTTCTGGCAAATAACTTGGTGGAAATATTGTGCTTCTCCCGACCTGTCGATCAGTTAGGAGTAGATAAAAACGTAGTAAAAACTAGGATTGCAGATGCTGGAAACCAGATTAGAGTGGTGCTGGAAAAGCACAGCAGGTCAGGCAGCATCCGAGGAGCAGGAAAATCGACGTTTCGGGCAAAAGCCCTTCATCATGAATAAAGGCAGGGTGCCTGCAGGGTGGAGAGATTAGGAGTGGAGACCGGTCCATTCCCTTCTCGGACTCAAACCACATTTTCCCTGAAATTTCACAGCTCTCCCTTCTGCCGGGCAGCGCTACTATTATAACTGCAGACACCGAAAAAGGTCTTTCTTTCTTGCACGTCTCTATAAACCTACCCGATGGGGTTAGATTGATTAGAAGAATAACCCATGTTATTGAGATTAGTTAGTTAAACTAAGCCAAGACAAAAGCGCCAGAGTCTGTTGGGATTCACTCTCAACCTCTGTCGGAGCTAAGGGAGTGAATTTCCAAAAGCCTTAGCAATCAACTTTCTGGGTTCATATTGAGCGTAGATGCTGGCCGGATTCAAGAGAACGGACAAGTAATTTCAAAAGTAAATGTTAATCACTTATTTAGGTGGAAATTATTAAATATCTAAATGAAGGGAAAGCGGTGATGTCCAACACGGTTCAGTTCTGGGACCGATTCAGTTCAGAATGTGCTTCAGTTGAACCCAGAAAGAGTTGCGCCTGAACTGGTAGCTGTTACCAAACACAGTAGGAAGTCTTTTTTTCGTAGAAATTGAAACAATCCTGTTAAGGGAGAATAGGGGAATAAGGTTTAAAAGTTACGAATTAACTTCCGTGACATTAAAGAGGAATTTTAGTTTTCAAAAAGGCAGCAATGATACTTTTCATGGATGTAGACTCTGTTGTGACGGAGGCTGCATGATTGGGAATAAGATGGTACGGTTTCACATGGAATGGAAGGTAACATTTCCGCTAGATACTACACGAGGGGGAGAAGTTTGAATCCCATGGAAAATGCAGCGCAGAAACTTGCCATTTGGCCCAACTAACCCCTGTTGCTATTTTTGATTCACTCCAGCATTGTCCCATTCTTTCTCATCCATCTTTTCTGTCATTGTCCTTTAATCCTCCCACCTACATCACCTCCCCACCCACCCACCCCCCCCCCCACTCCCAACCCTCTCTCCGCATCCCCACCGTCTTCTGCGTAGCTTGAAGACTCCCATTAATGGGCCAGTGCTACAAAAGAAGAACAGTAGTGCAGATGCTGGACATCTGAGTTAAACAAAAACGAGCAAGTTCTGGAGAAGCTCAGCAGATTTGTCTTGCATCTATGTAGGGAATTAACAATTCGAGTCAGAATGACTTTTCCTCAGCTCAGATTCGTGTGAGTTCCTGATTTGAGCGCTTGGTAGCTGTCTCATTCCTGACTACCAGTTTTCCTGCTTTCTACAAGAGCAAATACGCCATCTGTGTCTCTACTGATTCAGAATTTTAAATTAGTTCACTCCTCTGTATCAAAAGAAATAAGCCCACGCCTATGAACCCTTTCCGGACAATATAATACCACAATAGTATATAAGAAAGAGCGACAGATGCTGGAAATCTGAAACACACAGAAACAGAAAATGCTGGAAAAACTCAGCAGGTCCGGCAGCTCCTGTGGATAGAAAGCAAGGTTCGAGTCCACAGAACCTTCTTCAGTCACTGAACCCTGGTCACTGGACTCCAATCGTTAACGCTGCTTTCTCCCCACTATCAGACCTGCTGAGTTTCTCCAGCAATTTCTGATGTGTGTTTCAGGTATAATATTAGATTCTGTTTTCAAGCTTGAAAATATTTTGTTTTTGCCCTCTGCAGTGTACCCTTATCCATTTTATAACATGGTAAACAGAATTGTAAAACAGTACTCCACATACAATTGTAAGCAATGTGTGTTAAGTTTTTTTTAGGATGCTGTCTTTACATTTCAATTCTAGCCTTCTAAAAACTAATGTGTGGCTTGCTTTTGTTATGAAATATTATCCTGTGGCATGACTTTTGCTGATGTGTGCATTTGTACTCTCAACGTTCCCTTTAAAATTTAATTGTTGCACACAGTCCATGCATGGTCCCTGTAAATATTTTAACATGACCACATGCTTTCATTATTTGTCACAGAGTAGGATCCTTGTAGTACATTTCATACACAATCAGGCATCCACTGAGTTTTACCAGGAATCCAAATCCCTTTGATTATCTACATCACTTAAATTCTTGTTCTCCAAATAAAATGCAATGGTCTTAGTTTTTCCTCCTCCCATACACTCATGCCTCACATGTATGCCTATGCTGAAATGCTTTTGCCAATTTTATGCCCAAGTATCAAGCTTGTCAGTATCTGATTGTAAATTGTTGCTCTGTCCTGATGTGTTGACTGTCTGTCTTGACTTAGTACTGCCACATATTTAAAAAGAATATGTTTTCAACTTCAAAGTTTAAAATATTTATGTAAATTGTGAACACAAGTCCCATCATGGATCCTTCTGGGGCACATGTTTCATCTTCTGACACTCGGAACAATCACCTTTTACATTTACTTGTCTCTCTTTCAGCCACCCAGTCACCCATTCTGCTATTTAGCACTTGACAGCAGGAACTCACTTTATTCATGAGTCCATAAATGGCATCTTATCAAAGGAAATATAGTCACATTTCATCTCTGGTATTACCTTTGTCTACTCTGTTACCTTGTCAAAAGACTTACTCAAGTAAGGCTTTCCTTTTTGAAAGCAATGTTCAGGATTCCTTAATATAGTTTTGGTTACTCACTTTTTTTTTGGTTTTCTTCTTTGAAAGGGTTATCATTATATTTCCTAATACTTATGTTAGACTGATGGATCTATTGATCCCTCAGCATAAATTTTCAACATTTAAAAGGTGTCAGGATGGGTATACGAATAGGAGGAGTTTAGAGGAATTAGGCCAAATGCTGGCAGATGGGACTAGATAAATTTGGAATATTTCATCAGTATGGACCATAGGGTCTGTTTCCATGCTGTACAGCTCTTTGTCTCTATGCCATATTAAATATCGGCCATAATATTAACTGACCATTAACCCTCTGCCATCTTCTAATGAAGGTTTAAATATGAATGACAGTGCCACTGCTACACCATCCCATCATTTAAAAAAATGCATAGAAGCAGTCCATCCAGATAATGTTAAAAATCACACAGCACCAGGTTATAGTCCAACAGGTTTATTTGGAAGCACTGACTTTCAGAGAGCCGTTCCTTCATCAGGTGGTTCATCAGTGCTTCCAAATAAACCTGTTGGGCTATAACCCGGTGTTGTGTGATTTTTAATTTCATAAACCCCGTTCCAACACCAGCACCTCCAAATCATGTCATCCAGTTAATGTGTTTTATACTCTTTGAGTCAGGGCCTAATTTTTGGCTAGAGAATAGCAATCTCCTTTGTATATAAATGGCCAGTATAGAATTCTGAGTTTTACTCCATTATAGAATATAAAGACCAAGATTTGATGATGAGCTTACATGAAACCTAGAGTAGACATCAGCTAGGATGGTATGTACGTTGTTGGGTTCCACCACATAGGAAACTTACTTGATGCTTCAAAGAGATTACAAGGCAAATAAACTAGAATACCACCCAATTTTCAACAAATTTTTAAAAAGTCTCAAACATTTCACTGATTTTTCGCTATGGCAATGCAGATTTCGGGAAGACATAATAGATGTTTTTCTGAGTCATCTAAGTAAACAAAGCAGATTGTTTTTAATAGTTATAGGGTGAAGAAAGATGGGAAGTGTATGCAAGATTAAATTTAGGAGATTTAGGGCAGGACAGTGCAACATTTTTCACATAAATGATGTGATATGATTTCCAGTTTGATTTTAGGTTTCAGGGTTGAGCCAGAAATTATGATAATATTCAAGATAACAATGAGTAGTTGAACAAAGGGCAAGGAGTTAAACTGGTATGGAACAGTGCAAGAAAATGCTATTCATACAGTTTCTTTGCGTGGAAGGCGAATGCTAGCCCGGGCTAGTGGAATCTGAAAGGTCTGTTTCTGTGCCATATGCTCTTCGTATTTATTTGTATAGCTTTGTGCTTCAGAGTCAGTTGGGTTTGGATTTTAAGGTACACCACAAATTCTGATCATTTTGTCTGGCAAGGCCACATTTATCACCCATCTACTATTGTCATGAGCAGATGATTGTGAACCTTCCATTTGAAACACTGTGATCCTTGCTCTGGGTGCACATTGTTGATTACTGCTGGGTGGGAAATTCTATCAGATATTAACTGAGCAATAATGAAAGGTTGGCAATACATACTCAAGTGAGAGTGGTTTGTGATTTCAAGGAGATATTGCTAATTGTCCGTCCTATTGTGAATCAATTGAAATGGGTTTTGCACTAACATTTGAATGGTCAAGGATTTGAATTAAGTGACTGTGAGTTACACGAATGTAAAGGCAACCTAGCTGTATATCAAATTTGTGCCCTTGTTCCACCAAGGTTAAATTCACAGTAATTGTGCATTTGACAATGCACTTCTGTGAATAATTCCAATAAGGAGCATTTTTCTGTACCATGAAAAGCTCCTGTGTCTTGAAAGCACTATTTATATCAGGCTTTTCCTCCTTTGTTACTTGATGTTTGGAGTTGGACTCAGTGTGTTTGTCAGGCTACACATTATGTAAGAGTCTTCCTGAAATGGATGGCCTTAACTCAATGACGAAATCTGTGCTTCACAGATCTGCAATGGATTCTCGAATTGGTTATCCACAATTTACCTTGCTCCACTGTTGGCACCTAGACTGGATTTCCATTCCTAAATCTTATTGCCTCCCTATCTCTCTATTATCTTGAAAAATGGCCAGCAAAGCATACATCTTTCATTAAGGTTTTAATCACTGCCCTGATATCTGCTTATGTGGCTCTGTGCCAAATTTTGCGTGATCACCATTCCAGTGAAGTGCTTTAGAAGATTTTAAATTGTTAAAGTGCCACATAAATGTAAGTTGTTGTTGAATGTTGAATCATTTACATTATGGAGTGCAGGCAAACAAGGGAGAACTATACGATTTCTATTGCCAGCAGTCAATGTGAAAACCACAGCTCTATTTGTTCACTATAATTTCATTCTTAACCTTCGGCATGAGCTGTATTTAATGCTATACACGGCCCACTGTGAATCTGCCAATGGTTAAGAATCTGCAACAAAATGGTATTGAATGAAATGCAGATGCTGCACTGCTGCAGAAGCAGAGTTATTGCTCTTTACAGAACGTGACAGGTCCACAACGCAGCAGTGCAGGCAGTAATGAGATCGGAATATTATTCTCACAATTGTTCAATCAGGCTGAGAGTTGTACCAGGCACAATGTGAAGAATAACATGAGAATAACCACTATTCTATTTTCATTGTTATGAGTGACCATTACTAGAAACAATGGATTATTAACCTCTCTCATGATACTGGAGGCAAGAGTTTGGAGCAGGGGAACAGGGGTTATTGAATTGTGTTGAAGCAGGTTTTAAGAAAGGAAGAATCTTTCCAACTACCTATCAATGTTTCTATCTGTTCTTTTTATCTCAAGTGGTGTGGAATTTTCTGGTCAGGATATTGCACTGTGTAGAAAATATTTTCCTGCACTCTTTAGCACATAGATTTTTTGCTGTGTAAGTTACTGAAGCTGCAATTTGTTAAAGATGTTTGAGGGCAACTGAACATCTACGACTTCAGTGGACAATAATATCCAACAGTGTATTCTCTATCCCAATAAGATTTAAGGATTGAGAAATAAATTGACGGAGGAGTGAAAAAACAGGAGGGCGAATTAGAGTTAAGTCAATCACAGAAAGAAAAATAAAAAGATGTAAAGAAAGACTGGATTGGAGAGAGATAAGACTAGACACAGGAAAAGTAAGGGAATACTTAAATGATATTTTTGTCTTTTTAACAATTCACTACCAAAGATATGAGACTCCTCATTTTCAATTCCTCATGTTCTGGGTCTGAGAGGTGGATCAATAGTAATTAAAAATGATCATGTTAGTAAAAGGATATTTAATTACAGTGCAAATTTTCGGTGGAAAAATAACACTGTCTGAACAACGTTACTATTAATATGTAAGTTCACCAACAAGGTGCAATGCAAGGAAGAGATAGTGATGAATTGTGTAATGTCACATTGCTGCTCTGCCATTAGCTTCATAGAAAAAGCACACCATGCTAACCCCCCCCCTCCCCCCACCATTTCTCATAAAAGTATAAAGCTGAATAAATAACTCATTAAGCTCACTGCCTTATGTGAAGACCAGTAAGAGACACAAGGAAACAAACTAAGAGGAGGACAATCAAAAATCATAACAAAGTAAGAAAAAAAGGTTACATTTAAAATTTGAAATTTTAACTTCGCCTAAAATAACTAACAAGCTGAAAAAGGACATGATTCTGTTGTGTAAATACCCATTTAAGGACATAGTAATTGCCAATCAACCTCCCTGACCTAGAAAGCAAATGGTTTTTAATAGATTTGCTTTTTCTTTAGGTTGGGAATTATTTTAGGAGATTTTAAAAGAATCAAATTTTAAAATTAACATTTTTTCTTACCTTGCGATGCCTATTGCTTTCTCTTTGTTTTTACTTTTACATTGTATCTGTCATGTGCCTATCTGTTAATTCAAATCTTTCCCCTGCATCTGTTGCCTTTCTTGGATTTAAAATTACATTACATTAAGCCATATTCTTAGTTCTGCCTCCATCCATTTCTCAATCTCTTCACTGTTCAAACATCTATCTATCTTTGCCTTAAACAATTTCAACAAGGTAGCCTCAATTGCTTCACTGGGCAGGGAGTTCCACAGGTTCACAACCCTTTGGGTGAATGCTAAAATGTAAAACAGTTAACAACTCTCAAGAAGCTCAATTCTCAAGAAGCTCACCCAGGACTGGCACCCATCCATCACCATCAATGTTTACTTCTTTCACCATTGATGCACTGTGGCAGCAGTGTACACAATCTGCAGTGGAGTACCTCCCTAAGGCTCTTCCAACAGTGACTGACCTCAACCACCTAAAAAGATGAGGGCAGCAGATACGTGTGAACACCACACACTGCATACTTTTTTGAAAAACACACGCTACCTTGACTCAGAACTATGTCACTGTTCCTTTATTGTCCTGGATCAAAAGCATGAAGCCCCCTTCCTAACAGCATCATGGCTGTACCTATACCACAAGGAGTGCAATGGTTCAGGAAGCTTTCTCACCACAATCTTCTCTCGGGTACTAAAGGATGGATGAAATGCCCATGTACAAATAAGAAACAATGACATTTCTCATCTAGTCAGTCCAAAATAACTTTCTTGACATCCTGAAACATTGAGACAATAGTTCTAGATTCTCCACCAAGGGAATCATCATCTCTTCTCATGAATCAATTTTCTTATCCCAGAAATCTTTTTTGTTTACTCATTCATGGTGCAGGGGTATTGCTGACTGGGACAGCAACTGTTGCTCATTTCTACTTGAGAAGGTGGCAGTCAGCTGTTTTTTTGAACTGCTATGTTCCTTTATTATGTCAATAGGTCCGCAATGCCATTAGGGAGCGAATTCCATGATTTTGATCCAGCAGCACTGAGGAATGGTGAAATGCTTCCATGTCAGGTTGGTGAGTGACTTGGAAGAGAACTTAAAAGTGATGATGTTCTCATGTATCTGCTGCCTTTGTCCTACCAGATGATATCATCATAGGCTTGGAAGATATTGATTTTGGAGCATAGGTGATTTTTAGCACTGCGTACCACCTTGCTGATGGTACACACTTTTGCTACTGTGCATTGGTGGTGAAGCCAGTGAATATTTATGGATGGCATGCTAATCAAATGGAATGCTTTGTCCTAGATGGTTTCAAGCTTCTTGAGTGTTGCTGGAGGTCGCTCATCCAGGCAAGTGGGGATTATTCCATCACGCTCCTGATTTTTGCTTTGTAGATGACAGACAGGCTTTGGGGAGATAGGCGGTGAGTTATTTACTGCAGATCAGTCTCTGACTTACGTTTGGGCACTGACTGCTTCAGAATCTGAGGAGTCATGAATTGTGCTAAACATTATGCAATCATCAGCAAACATCCCTAAGCAGACCACAAAACATTGTAGCAGAAATTAGGCCATTCAGCCCATCGAGTCTGCTCCATCATTCAATCATAAGTTTCTCAACCCCATTCTCCAGCTTTCTCCTTGTAATCCTTCATCCCGTTGCTACTCAAGAACCTATCTGTCTCCGTTTTAAATATACTCAATGACCTTACCTCCACAGCCTTCTGTGGCAATGAATTCCATAGATTCACCACTCTCTGGTTGAAGATGTTTCTCCTTATTGCCGTTCTAAAGGTCTTCCCTTTACTCTAAGGCTGTGCCCTCGAGTGCTGTTTTTTCCTACTAATTGAAAACATCAACCCAGTCCAGGCCATTCAGTGTTCTGTATGTCTCAATTAGATCCCCCCTCATCCTTCTAAACTCCATCGAGTGTAAACCCAGAGTCCTCAAATGTTCTCATATGTTACGCTTTTCATTGCTGCGACCATTCTTGTGTACATATTCCAGGGCCAGTGCATCCTTCCTGAGAAATGGGGCCCAAACTGTGCATAATACTCCAAATGTGGATGTGGTCTGATCAGAGCCTTACAGAGCCTCAGAAGTACATGCCTGCTTTTATATTCAAGTCCTCTTGAAATAAATGCCATAATTGCACTTGCATTCCTAACTACTGACTCAACCTGCACACTTACCTTGACAGAACCCTGGGACTGGAACTCTCAAGTCTCTTTGTACTTCAGACATGACCTCACACTTTCCTACATTGTACTTCATCTGCTACTTCTTTGACCACTCTCCTAACCTGCCCAAATCCTTCTGCAGCCTCCCTGCCTTCTCAATGCTCCCTGTCCCTCTACCTACCTTTTTATCATCTGCAAACTTAGCCAGAATGCCTTCAGTTCCTTCATCTAGATTGTTAACATATAAAGTGAAAAGTTGTGTTCCCAACACTGATCCTTGTGGAACACCACTTGTCACCAGCTGCCATCCTGAGAAGGACCCTTTTATCCCCACTCTCTGCTTTCTTCCAGACAGCCAACCTTCTAGCCATGCTAGCACCTTATCTCTGACACCCTGGGCCCCTATCTTACTCAGTTGTATCCTGTCAAAGGCCTTCTTGAAGTACAGGTAGATAACATCCATTGGCTCTCATTGGTCTAACCTGCTCATTACTTCCTCAAATAAATCTAGCAGATTTGTCAGGCATGACCTCTCCTTGATGAAACCGTGCTGACTTTGCCCTATTTTATCATACACTTCCGAGTATTTAGAAATCTCATCTTCACAATGGATTCCAGGATCTTACCCATGACTGAGGTTAGGCCAATCAGTCTGTAACTTTCCGTCCTTTGCCTTATTCTCTGTTTAAACAGGAATGTCATGTTAGTGATTTTCCAGTCCTTTGGTACCCTCCCTGATTCTAGAGTTTTCTGAAAGGGTGCCACTAACTTCTATCTCCTTTAGAACAACTATCTCCTTTAGAACTCTGGGGTTTAGTCCATCTGTTCCGGTGGTTTATCTACCTTCACACTATTAGTTTTTCTAGTACCTTCTCCTTGATGATGGCCACCATACTCAGTTCTACCTTCTCACGCTCTTAAATTTTTGGAATATTACTCATGTCTTACAGTGTGAACACCGACACAAAGTAATTATTCAGTTCCTCAGCCATTTCTTAGTTCCCCACTACAACCTCTCCAGCATCATTTTCCCAGCAGTCCAGTGTGCACATTTGTGTCTCTTTTGCCCTTGACATATTTTCTGACCTTATGGTAGATGTAAGATCTTTGATAAAGCAGCTGAAGAAGATGATTTGGCCTGAGAAACGAGCCTGAGGAACTCCTGAAATGATATCATAGAGTTGAAATGACTGACTCCCAAAAACCACAACCATCTTACTTTTCCCTCGGTTTAACTCCAACTAGTTGAGAGCAAATTAATGAGCCTTTCACTATCTGTGAGACAAGTATGTCCTATCTTTATTACATTGACCAATACTGCTTTTAAATAGTAAAATTGTAGGGAGATATCTTTACTATTATCCTCCAAATCTTTGCAATAAAGGTCAACTTGCTAACTCCCTGTACTTTCTGTAAAAGGACCAATTTGAACACCAACATTTAACAATGTCTTATCATTTACCAAATCTGCCTAACATTTTCTCACATTATACTATAATTGCTTTCTCTTGCCCATTCATTTAATCTGTCTATAACTTTTTATAGAGTTGTTGTGCTCTTTGCACTGCATTCTGTTCCATCTAGATTTGAATAATCAGCAAACGCACATGTATTACGTCAATACCTTCATATAAGACTTCGGTATAGTTTGTAAATACCTGAATTCCCAAAAATGATCTTGCAACATCCACTATTAACAGCCTATCATTTTAGAATGAGCCATTTATTTCCACTTCCTTGTTTTCTGTTCTTTAACCAATTCCCTATCCATTCAGACATTTTGCACTTCCCTGTAAACCCACACTTGGCAACAATATTTTATGTGGCACTGATAGAATACCTTTTGAAAATCTAAGATTACTGCAGCCATTGATTTCTTTTTTTTCAGATATGTATTTCTTTCATTTTCAGCCTTATTTCTTCATGGACTTATCCTAACATTGAACATTTTTGGCACAGTAATCAAAGTTTTGGTCTTTATGAAGGTATATTCAGTTGTGGCAGTTGCATCATGGAATAAAAAAGTGGGGTGGCACAGTGGCTCAGCGGTTAGCGCTGCTGCCTCACAGCACCAGGGTCCCCGGTTTGATTTCAACCTTGGGTGACTGCCTGTGTGGAGTTTGCACATTCTCCCCTTGTCTGCTTGGGTTTCCTCCGGGTGCTCCGGTTTCCCCCCACAGTCCAAAGATGTGCAGGTCAGGTGAATTGGCCATGCTAAATTGCCCATAGTGTTAGGTGCATTAGTCAGAGGGAAATGGGTCTGGGTGGGTTACTCTTCGGAGGGTCGGTGTGGACTGGTTGGGCCGAAGGGCCTGTTTCTGCACTGTAAGATTTACTGTGTGCCAGAGCAGATTTAACCATATAGCACATTAATGCTAAACAGCCTTTGCGCCATAGGATGATAGCTAGACCACAATATAACATTGAATATTGCATGCAAGAATGAGGTCTAGCCTGAACGCGCATTAGTATACCTTCCATAATGTGCTAGGTCACTTCAAAAACAAATCAGTATTTTTCTGACATAAATCTTAAAATACCTTAGTCTGTAGCACAACCCTGTGCTCAATGTTCTCCACAGTACATTAAAATACAGTGTCAAACATAGCTGATACTCCATTATTAAGGAGAAAGATGCAGATGCCAGAGATCAGAATCAAAAATTGTGGTGCTGGAAAAGCACAGCAGGTCAGGCAGCATCCAAGGAGCAGGAGAGTCAACGTTTCGGGCATAAGCCCTTCACCAGGAATGTTAATCCTTAATCTTTCATTTTCCTGTAGTACCTTAATATTCCCTTGGTGATAGGAATGTAAAAGTTGGTGGAATTGAGGTGTTTTGAGCTGGGTAAAGGATTTGCTAGAATAGGTCGAGAGAATTTGTTTTCTGTAGTGAGACAGTCCAGAGTAAACAGTGCATAATTTAAAAAAATTAGAGCTAGACAGTTCAGAGATGATATCAGAAAATATAACTTCTCGACGTTGGTAGTGGAAACCAGGAATAGTCTGTGCAACCTTGCCCATAACCCCACCCCCACCCCCACCGCCCCACCCTCCCCCACCCCCGCTCCGAAAATGCTGACAATACATCAAATGAAAATTTATTGTGTCATGGAATGCTCAGAATCTCTAAGTGACTGTCATGAAATGCTCATTGTCCCTATGGTTCATTAATACACTGACTGATGGAACTTTTATTTCTATATTCCTATGCGTAAAGTGCTCAATTTCCCTCTTGCACTTTAATAGACAGTACCATAAATATTAAATGTCCATATAGAACAAAACTGTCCTGGAGCACATAATGCTCAACACCCCCTTTATACTTAAATGCACTGTGTCATTGATTTTTCAGTGTCCATATAGCCACAAAATACACACTTTTGCATTGAACTGGAGCTTCCAGTATTATTTTATTTGTTTTGTTTCACAAGAATGGTAATGGGTTATTTACCTGATCTTTTTGAACAGATTAAAGGATTTGTTAGGGTCAGGTACAGTCGTCAAAAACAAAAGGTTGTAACCATGAATTCAAGCTGGGTCCTTTGGGAGTCATGTCACATGACCTCACATAAATGGCAGTGAAGATCCCAGTTTCAAACTATTTCCCTCCAAAAACCTCTTGAGCTGAGGTCAATTGAAAATTTTGCAACTGAGATTGAATAATTCTATTTGGCAACGGTATTAAGTGTTGTAGAATCAAGTTGTGTAAATGGAGTTAAGATGCAGGTCAAAATTTAATGGCAGAATATACACAAGAAAGTGAATGCCCTGCATATCTTCCCATGTTGTTCCTATGTGTAGTCTACCTGCTGAGCCTATAGTTCATTAATATACTAGACTATTGATTGCTCAGTATCCGACACTACATTGGTGTATGTTGTTATGTAATGCTCAATGTCCCTTAGAACATTTGTATACTGTAGAAGCATGTCACCTTTGTACAGGTGAAGTGTAGATTCCTCAGAATAATACTGGGTGCATATGAGGCAAGGTGCATAGTCAAGGTATTTTTGCATTGCTTTCAGTATAACATAGATACACAAGACTGTTGTTATGGGGCCATTTAAGCTTTAAAAAAAATTAGGATAGAAAGAAATATTTCATCTGCTGACAGAATCCAGAGCAAGGGAGAATAATCTTAAATGTAGATCTCAACGCTAACTGAATAATCTCATAAAATATTTATTCTCTCAGGTGGGCACGGATAAGAAGTCTATACTTCAAAAAAAATAAATCAAGGATATATCAATTGAAAACTTTGCAACTGAGAGTGATGGCTTTTTGATTGTCCATAATATTAAGGGAGAGGGAACCCAGATATGGAATTAAGATAATCACACCCGATAGAAGCAATAAAGGCTTTGGGGAGCTAAACAGCAACTCCTCTTTCTCTTCTTCCAAGTTAATCTTTATATCTTGTGATGCTTAATTCCTCAGTATATCTCTCAATATACTCTGTTGTGGACCACTCAATAACTCTCTTGTTAATTAGAATTTTCTTGAATACAGTCTTGTAAAGGATGATCTAATCAGGATGTTTAAGCTGATTAAAGGGAAGAGAGACAAGTATTCCAGAGTCCACGTAAGCTGAATGGGAGGGCATTTTGGGATGACATCAGAAAGCATTTCCTAAGAGGAATGGCAACGGGATTCTCTCCCTCAAAGCATGTTGCACCAAGTTATTCAAAATGTCAAAACTACAACTGGTAATATTTTGATTGGAACGGTATTAAGGAACATAGATGCAAGACAGGTAGATGGAATAAAGAAACAGATCAGATATGACCTAGTCATGAGGGCTGGTATGGTCTACCAGATTCCAATGTTCAAATCCAAAAACAAAACACTGTGGTTGCTCGAAATCTGAAATTAAATCAGAAAATGGTGGAAATGCTCTGATAGCCTCTTTGGAGAGCGAAGCAGAGTTAATGTTTCAGAACAAAAACGGAAAGAAAGGTGATGCTGTTGTTGTCCACCATTCTGACCTCTAACTAGCAAGGGCTGCTCACCACCTCTCTTCCTACCTCTCAATGGATCATGACCCCATGACTGAGCATCAGACCATTTCTGATGAAAGGACTGGAAGAAATATCAACTTTGTTTCTCTCCCTCCCTCCATCTTTCCCTCTCTCTGCAGAGATGCTGCCAGAGATGCTGAATATTTCCCATGCTTCTTGTTATTATGCATATACTCCAAAGTTGTTTCAATGTCTTGAAATTCTCAGTGTTCCTGTTGGAGATCGGTATACTGAGTCTTGACCACTCACTGTTTCTGTAGCACACTAATCTTCTGTGGCACAAAATGCATTGCTTTTCTTCCTTAATATAACCTGTTATGGTCTGCTCTGTATCCCTATTGAACATTAATTGCATATCATGGAGCACTTGCCGTCTGTGCAGGCATTAATATACTATATGGTGGAGTGATCAGTGTCCCTTAATTATATTGGTACCTTGTGTTATGAAGCTGTTCCTGTAGTGCTATACCATACAGTGATATGGATTTTCCTATAATATGTTCTTTTAGTTTGTGATGGAGTGCTTGATGTCTCTGTGACATGATATATGCAAGATTATGGAGTATTCAAATTTTCCATATGACACAAAATGCACAGCCATGGGACATTTAGTGTCCCTGTATTGCATTTATATGCCGGGCCATTGAACATTTGATGTCCAATGATGCTTTCATATACCTTGTCAATGAATGTGTGATAACCCTCTAGTTCATTAATGTGCAATGTTACAGAATCCTCATCATCCTGAAAGCATATTGTTTTGATCATGGGATGAGGATGTCACTAGCTTTTATTGGAGAAAGTGAGGTCTGCAGATGCTGGAGATCAGAGCTGAAAATGTGTTGCTGGAAGGGCTTATGCCCGAAACGTCGATTCTCCTGTTCCCTGGATGCTGCCTGACCTGCTGCGCTTTTCCAGCAACACATTTTCAGCACTAGCTTTTATTGCCCAGAGGGCAGTGAAAAGTCAACTACATTGCTGTGGGTCTGGAGTCACATGTAGGCCAGACCCGGTAAAGATAGCAGTTTCTTCCCTAAAGGACATTAGTGAGCCTGATCGGATTCCTCCCCCCCTCCCGTAGAAATAACAGTGGATCCTTAAGACTTTTAATTCCATTTTTATTAATTTCAAATTCCACCATCTGCTGTGACAGGATTCAAACTTGAGTCCCCAGAACATTACCTGGCTCTCTGAATTAACAGTCCAGCGATAATACCACTAGACTACCTCCCCTACAGCTGCAATGTACAAACATGTAATATGATTAATGTTATGGACATGGACAAGTTTTGCCGTGTTAGGCTGTTCATATATTCCATTCATATACAATGTCATGTAATGTTCAGTGTCCATACGGTATATTTGTATAAAGTGTTGTAGAATAATCATTGCTCCTATGATGCATTATCATATTCTAAATGGAGTGCTCAATTTCTCCATGGGGCTTAGTATATTGAGTCATGGAATAGATATTGTCACTTTGGTACATTAATATATTGTGGCCCCAAAATATGTTAATGTTCTATGTCATAGAGCTCTCTCTATTCGTAATGCACATTAATGTAACTTAACCTATTGTACCTATTGTACAATAATATTATACACCACAGAGGTCTCAATTTCTTGGGTGTAACATAAATATATTTAGTAATTCAAAGCTCACCGTTCCTGCAGTGCATTAATACACTGTGTGATGAAGTGGCTATTGTCCCTATAGTACATTAATATACTATGTCTATAATGATCAGTGTCCATATTAAACTTTAATGTGCTATATTAGTACAAAAAGTCCCAACGGCACATCGATATATTGCACCATTGAGTGATGGATGTATTCTGGAAGCAACAGACTCAAGATAGATATAAAGCAATTCCATAGCAAATAGATCAAATCAAAGCTCCGCAGTTCTCCCAAAACTAGTATTGAATGGTGGCAAGCAATTAAATAAATAACAAGAGGAGGAAACTCCATTACTATCGCCATTCTTAATGATGGCAGCACCCAACACATTAATTCCAAAGACAATGTGGCTGAAGTGCTTTACAATCATCCACAATTAGAAATGTCAGATGGATTGTCTAATGCAATTCCTCCACCACCTAATCTCCATCATCAGATGGGACGGTGTTTAGCCATTTTAATTCATTTGATGTGCCACAAATAATGGCTGAGTACATGGAATACAGAACTCCTAGCTTGTGCTTCAGAATTAGACACAATTTTATCCAATTTGATCCAGGGCAGTGACAACATTGGCATCTCAACAAACAATGTGGAAAATTGCCCAGAAACGTTATATCTGCAAAAAGCAGGGCAAATTCAATCTGGCCAATTACCATCCCATCAGTCCACTATCAATCACCAGTAATGTGACATCAGGAGGTACCTACTTGTCCAAAGTTTCTCATTGTTGCTAAGTTTATGTTTCACCAGGACCATTTGGATTCATACCTCATTACAACCTTGTTCCAAACTTGGATAAAGGAGCTCAATTGTAGAATGACAGCTCTTGACATTAGGGCAGTGTTTGACTGAGTGTGGTATCAAGAAGATCTAACAAAACCGGAGTCAAATGCAGGAGAAAGTGAGGTCTGCAGATGCTGGAGATCAGAGCTGGAAATGTGTTGCTGGAAAAGCGCAGCAGGTCAGGCAGCA